>NC_056725.1:1863571874-1863589374 GCF_019279795.1 Protopterus annectens
CCATTACTGAGTTTGCAAAGCTGCCCCCACAAGGGGAGCCCATTGCAACACCTGTTAGCTGTAAATACAAGTCCTTTTTGAATGGTAGATGTACGAAGTATATATTTTTTCTAGTTAATCTAGTCAATGTTTTTAAATGTTTAGCCAAGTCTAAAACTGAATATAAATATTTGTACTTTTAAATTTCTTACTATGAAGTTTTAATTGTATAGGACTGTTAAAGTGATTATCTAATTAACTAATTATTCTATTAAGTAAAATATTGGTGGGAGTATATATTACTGAAGCATTTGCTATAGGTTTGTCTGAAGAAGTGCATGTATTTCAATGCATGAAAGCGCTTACAAACAGTAAAGTATTTTTGGATTTATTCTTCGACTGGCGTCATTTGTTGGGTCCACTTTGGCGGTTTTTTACAAGTTTTGTCCTTTTTGGTTGTTTGGTTTTTCATGGCTGAAAATTGTGGATCCCAGCAGTTGCAGTCGTTGCTTTCTCCAAACTCCGATTCCAGTGGAGTATCTAGCCGTGATATGGATCCCATTGGTAACCTCACAGCCCTCGTTCAGCAGCTTACCCAACGAGTGGAGGATTTGGCGGAACAGGTTAAAAGCCGGCATTTGGACAACTTGCCAGCGGTTCATCCAAAGACCGGTGTGTCTTTCAATGCAATTCCTAGTGTGCTACTACCGACACAAGTGGATATTGCAAATTCACAAATCAATGTAAATCAAAGTTTATCAGGCAGTATCCAGCCCGCACAAGCAGCGGCCCGAGTCAGCCTGTAAGTAATCAACATAACACATCTTTACCAAATGTTAATAACAGAGATGGAGCACAAACAACTAACAATGTGTTTCCAGTTTTGCAAGAATTTATTAACATACCTAGTAATATTTTTAGTGACCAAGTTGGTGATACTATGAGTGTTCACAATGAACAACAAGAAGGCAACAATATAGTCTTTAAACTGAAGCTTTTTGACAGCTGTCTTCTTAAATATAAGAAGCTTCAGCTGGAAACAATGTACTTTAAAGAGTGCATTAATTTAAAGATAGTCCCAAAGGGACTTAGACAGTGGAAATATCCTGTAGGCTTAATTAAGCACTCCGAGTTTCATCTACGTCTAATTTCCTTTTTCAACGATCAAGGACTTCATTTTTTGGACTTATTAACTTGTGAATACTCAAAACAAATGTCCGACTTAAAACAGCAGTTGGAGAATCTCGAACAGGAGATAAAAAAATGATCCACATTTTGGCCGCTATGAGTATGAGTATGGCAGAATCTTTACAAGTATAGACACTTTGTTGAAAAAATTAAGTGAAACAAAAAAACGAAAGATTAGTAGAGACAAACTGGCATATGAGGAAAAAACTGCATACCCAGATCCACCCTTTAATAAGTCAGTGCATGATTCTACCTTACAAATGTCAACAAATAATAGTAACAATTCAAATTCTAGCGTAATTGATGACGCTGAACTGTTAGAGTCAATCTCGGATGAGTTTACGTCCTCTAACAATAATGACAACAATCAACCCCGACGTAGCGAACGGCTACAAAATCAACAGGGCCAACAGCGGAACAATCAAAGATCAACAGAGTATAAAAATCAACAACAGGGTTTTCAACGTGTATATCCGAACACCAAGAAAAAGAACGTGAACTGGGGCAAAAAAACGCAGAACAAGAAGGCTCACAACTGGCGCAAGAAGTTAACCATATTGATATGACTGATCAACCTGAAATTCTTCTTAGCAACAGTAGAGACTTCCATGTTTATAACTACACCAAATTTGAGGTTTCTCAGAACTTTATTGAACTACTAGCTAAAGGCTTCAACTTTGTTCTACCTCAAAAGCCTAACGTTGCTCGGATGCTCTGCGACCTCAAACTATTTACACGTAAACTAAACCTCAAGTTGTTACTTCGACATAATAGTAACGTGTTAAATAGTGAACTTATAGCCAGCACGTATAATCCTCCTCTTGACAACAACATTCTCTTGTTTGAAAAGATCACTGAAACTCACTTAAGGGGTTTGAACAACGAACTTACCCACAGTAAAATTTTGGATGCAAGCGACCAAAATTTGATCGCAATAGTTAAAGCACATAAAATTCGGGTAATGAAGCCCGATAAAGGCGGAGGAGCCATGTTAATGTATGAGGAGGACTATGAGGCTAAGATGAAAATCATGTTACTAACTGACAATTATAGAAAGGTTTCTATAAACGAGCTAAATCAAGCTTATTTAAAAATAAAAAATGCGCTAAGCGAGTTATTCATTGAAGGTAGTATAGATACTGCTCTGTACCAATATTTAACTATTTTAGCCCCTTTGGTTCCAGTTATCTTTGGTGTTCCAAAGCTTCATAAAAGCATTCAGAGCCCCCCTTTCAGACCAATTTTTGATGGTCGCCAGTCTATCACGTATTCATGTGCAAAATGGGTGGACAATAAGTTGAAAGACGTGCTCAAGACTGAGCCTCAAATTTGCAAGGATTCTTGGCACATTCTTGAAACCTTGAATAACATCCCCTTTCACACGAATTTCAATTTCCTGACAGCTGATGTCAGGGATTTATACACAGTAATCCCTCAAGACACCGGGATAGACTGGGTTAGGGATTTCTTGTTGTATAAACGTCTGTTAGGGAATGAGATAGATTTAATTATTAATCTTTTAGAATTGGTGTTGAGCAATAACTTTTTCATGTTCAAAAAGGACTTGTATTTACAGCTAACAGGTGTTGCAATGGGCTCCCCTTGTGGGGGCAGCTTTGCTAACTCAGTAATAGCCCATTGGGAACGCACCTTTTTGTTCCAACATCCATTATATAAGGACGTCGTCATATGGTACACTCGGTACCAGGACGACATCCTTATAATATTCAAAGGTCGTGAAGAAGTAGCCCAAAAGCTCATCGGAGTTATGAATTCATTCATTCCCTTTTTGTCATTCACTTATAACTTCGACAACATTTCAATAAACTATTTGGACATCTTGATTCGGAAAGATTCTGAAAAAGGTACATTTTGTACCAGTGTGTTCCGCAAACCCCACTATAGCAATTCTTTTCTTCACTTTTCTAGTTGCCACTCCTTTTTTCAAAAGAAAGGGGTGGTGAAAAGTCAAGTAGTACGAGCTTCTCGAATGTGATACATTTTTCTCCAACAAGCAACAGCTTTGGTGGGGGCCCCCACAGAGTCAAGGATGATAAAGGGAGTCCCCATTATCCATTTAGACAGTCTGGTGAGTGGCGGGAACCAGACTCCAAAAATATCTAAGTGTCTGAATGTTCTGTGATATATGTTATGTCTTACTTTCGAAATATAATTACTTAAGTACATTTTTTACTGATACACAGAAGAATAATGTCTGTGTCCTGGCATTATTGGGTACATGCACAGATAAAAATCAGTGATGTTTTTTACACACACACACACACACACACACACACACACACACACACACACACACACACACACACACACACACACACACAAGCCACAGCAGTACTAGTTATGTACTTATTTCAGCAAACAGAAATGCCTTGTGCGACACTGGTACTGCCACACCAGATTAGTCACTGCTGTTTAGCAGTCGTCAAACAGCAGAAGGGGTAAGATTTATCTCATTGAGGAGTAATGCATACTTGTCACTGTCCCTCCTTTCACAGACCTTCCCTGATTTTGTTCATACTTTTTCTTTATCCCTCGTAAAAAGTCTGATTTGCTGGTAAATCATTCAGGATTACAGTCAATCAATCCAGACATCTGAGTTTTATACTTAGTGTCCAAAATTGATGTTGATGCAAAATATGTTATTCTAGTAACTTTTTAAGTGAATTAGAGAAATATTTAAACATATTTATGATTCTGAGCATTTATTCTATTATTTTTGGGATTGTACTGAATTCTTAAGCAAAGAAATTGAGTTATAGTATCTGGTGTTCTGGTATTAGTTATAAAACTACCTGAAACAGAAACTATCCCTGATGATCGGAAGCATCAGCTCTTCTTAAAATCCAAAGTTTGCACTGAGGTAAGTCACTCTGGGCTGCTGATCCCTCTAGTGCTTACCTTGGTCACTCTAGGCTGCTGATCCCTCTCTAGTGCTTATATTGTTCAGGTTCATTATCATCTTCATCCTAACAGGGTCATATCACAGCGCCGTTCATGTTAAAAAGCATAATTAGGAAATGAATGCATTTTTCAATCCTCATTTTCCCCAATCAGCAGCAGCTTTTGTGGGGCCCCCACACAGACAAAGATGATTAAGGGGGCCCCCTGCAGCCATGGTTTTGCAGGGACTAAAAGCTGGCTATGTTAGTTAGTTTTAGTGGAGAAACTGTCCAACAGCAGGGTCTAACTAAGCCAGGAGCACTATGTCAGTAGTAAAATATTTAATGGAATTCTGATGCCTGTTACTTGACAAAACACCGTTACTACAACCAGAAATATCTTTGAATTTTAAAGGAGATATAAATAAGAGTTATTACACTCATAGTTTATTAAGTATGCAAGACTGCTGTAATAGCTTTTGTTGGTTTTACAGATGTGACAAAAACAGGTTTTTGAAATTTTCGGGTTTTTTGGGGAAGCACCCAGGGGTTCCCTTTTTGGGGGAAAAAATAATTTATTAATAAAAATTATTTAAAACAAAACAAAATTTAAATTTATGGTTTAAATGAATATTAAATTTAAATGTCAACAACCATTTATTTTATAATTTTAAAAATTTTCCAAATGAATTTAATATACACACACCACAAAGGGTTTTTTTGTTTTTGCACCACCCACTTTTAATTTTTTGTTTGTTTTTTAGGGTTAAAAAACCTTTTTCCCGATATTTTTCCATATTTTAAAAAACATATATTTTCATATTATTTTAAAATTTTATAATAAAAATATATTATCCCCACACAAACTATATATATATATATATATATATATATATATATTATTAAAAAAAATATATATATATATATATAAAAAATATATTCACACACACACACAAAAACACACAATATAATATATATATATATATATTTATAAAAAAAAACCCACACCACACACAGATATATATATAAATATATATATATATAATTTATAGTAAAAAAAAAGATATAAATTATTAAAAATTTAATTATATATAAAACACAGATAAAAATTATTTTATATCCCCCAAACCCAAGATTATATAAATTAAATATTCAAACCACACACGGGGAAAATTTCCCCCCCTTTTATTAATAAAAACCCACCAATTTATCAACCCATTTTATACAAACCCCCATTAATATATTAAAATCAATCACCCCACCCACCAAAAATAAAATTTCAAAAATATTTTATCCCCACAAAAATATTATTATTATCCCCTTCCAAATATTATAATATAAATAAAATATTTATAATATTATTCACCCAAAAATTAATTTTAAAAACCACACAACAATTAAAATTTATTAATAAACCCCAAAACAATTAAAACCACCAAACTTATTTAAAAAATTACAAAACCAAAACCCCTTTTAAATTTAACCAAAAATAATAATATAAATTATTATTATTTACAAACCACACAAAATAAAAACATATTTTATAAATAAAAAAAAACCCCAAACCCTATTATAAATTTATATATTAATTAACCTATATAAAAAATAAAAAAAACAAAAAAACACACACACATACATTATATATATATATATATATATATATCACACACACACACAAAAATTATATATATATATATATTATATAAAAATATATATTATATATTATTATTAAAATTTTATAAAACACACACACTTTAATTATATTACACACACACACAAACATATATATATTATTATTATATTAAAAAAAAATATTATATTTATATTATATTATTATAATAATATATACACACACACAACTTTAAAAATTATTTTTATAACACAACACACCCCAAATATATTTATATTATTATATACACACACACACACCCCCCCTATTATATTTAAAAAACACACACACAAAAAATATTATATTATTATATTCCCACACACACAAAAATTATTATTAAAAAATTATATATTATTATATTATATTATATATTTTTAAAACACAAAATTATATATATATTATATATATAAAACACACACAAAAAATATATATATAAAAAAAACACACACACACACACACACACATATATATTATAAAAACACATAATTATATATATATATATATATATATACACACACAAAAAATTTTTTATATATATATATATAATATAAAAACACACACACACAAAAATATATATATATTTTAACACACATATATATATATATATATATAAAACAACACACAAAAAAATATATAAATATAAAAAAAAATATATATAAATACACACACACACACACAAAAATATATATATATAAAAAAATATACACACACACACACAAAAATATATATATATATATATATAAAAAATATATATAAAAAAACACACACACAAAAAAAAAAAAAAAAACACACACACACATATATATATATATATATAAAAACACACACACACACACACACACATTATTATATATAAAATTTTAATTATTATTTAACCACAAATAAATTATATTATTATTAAAAACACACACACAAAAATATTATATTTAAAATTTTAACACCCCTATATAATTTTTATTATACAAAACCCCCTTATTTTAAAAAACACACAAAAATTTTTTATTATTTTTTAATATCCCAACAAAATAATAAAAATTATATATTTATTTTATACAAAAAATATTATTTTTTAAAACAAACCCCTTATTTATTAAATTACCACCCCTAATTATTTTATTTTTTTTTCACAAATTTTACAAAACCCCTATATTTTTATTATTTTTAATATTTACACCACCACTTTTAATTATTTTAAAATTTTATTAAAAACCAAACCCACCAATATTATTAAAATATAACACAAAAAACCCCTTTTTAAAAACCCCAAATTTTAAATATTTTAAATTTTCACCAAAAAAACCCTTATTAATATTTTTTAAACCAAAATATTTAAAAAAAAAAATTTTCAACCACTTATAATATTAAATTTAAATTTTTAATCAACCATTTATTTTATATTTAAATATAATACACACACACCACAAATTTTTTTAATTATTAACACACCCCCACAAAAAAACCCAATTTTTTATATTTATAACACTAAAAAAATTTTAATATTATTAAATATTATTTCAAAAAATTATTTCCAAAAACCCTTTATAATTATTATCCCCAAAATTATTATAAATTTATATATTATATAAAAAAAAAATATATATATATATATATATATTATATATATATATATATATAAAAAAAAAAATATATATATATATATATATACAAAACAACACAATATATATATATATATATATTATACACACACACACACACAAAATTAAATTATATATTATATATTTTTTACACACAAAATTTTATTTTATATATAAACACACACACACATATATTATATTATAAACACACATATATTATATATATTATAAAACACACACACAACACACCCCTTTTAAAAAAACACATTATATATTTAAAATACACAAAAATATATATTATATTTTAAACACACACATATATAATATTATATACACACACACACACAAAATTTTAATATATATTATAAACAAAAAAATATATTATATACACAAAAATTATATTATATATTATATAATCACACACACAAAAATTTTAATATAATATATTATATTATATATATTTTCACACACACAAATATTATATATATAAATATATATATAATATATATTATTTAACAAAACATATTTTTAAAAACACACATTTATTTAAAAATATTATCACCAAAAAAATTATTATTATATTATATTTTAAACCACACACAATTTTAAAATATATATATATATACACACACAACATTATATATTATATATTAAAAAAACATATTATTATATTATTTTTATATTTTTACACACACACACATAATATGTATATTTTAATATATTATATAAAAAATATTAAAAATAATATTATTTATATAAATTATATATATTATATTATATATACAAATAATATATTATATTATAACAACAAAATATATTATAAATATTTTATATTATATTATATATATCACAACATATATTATATATATTATTTTACACACACACATTTTATAAAAAATATATTATATATATTTATATACACACACACAAAAAAACACAAAACACTTTATATTTTTTATACACACACACAAAAATTTATTTTAACACACACACACATATTATTATTTTTATTAAAAAATATTTTAAAAACACACACACACAATTATATTATATATTATATAAAAAATTATTAAAAAACACACACACACACACATTATTATTTTATATTTATTTATATTTTTTACACACAAAATTATTATATTATTTTTAATAAAACACACAACATTATATTATTATTTATATCACACACAACATTATTATAATAAAATTATATTTTATACACACACACACAATATTATTATTATTTACACACACAACAATATTTTATTTATATTTTATTACACACACTTTAATATATTATATTTATTTATAAAACCACCAAATTATTATTTTATAAAAAAATATATTATTATTATAAAATATTTATTTAAAAATATTTATTATAACACACAATATTATTATATATTATCACACACAAAAACACACATTATATTTTTCACACACAAAATTATATATTATTTATATATATTTAAAAAAACCCCCACACAAAAATATTTATATATATATTTCACACCCCAAATTTATTTTTATTATATTATCACACACACACAAAAATATTATATTTTAAATTATATTATTTATACACACACAAAATATATATATATTATATATATACACACACACACAACACACACAAAATTATTATTATAAACACACACACACACAAAACACAAAATTATATTATATATTGTGTAAAAAAATATAAAAAAACCCCAAAAACCAATGAAAAAATGTAAATGAATTTGGTTTATATATGTTATATAAAAGTACCAAAACAAATAAATGAAATGTTAGAATATACCAACAAACTTTAAATTTTTATTTTTTTTAAATTAAATAACAACATTTTTTTTTAATAAAATTTTTATCACACACACAAAAAACAAAAAAAAATTATTTTTTTTAATTTTTTTTGCAAAACCCACATTGTTTATTTTTCAAAATATTAATGTGTTTTTATTTTATATTAGGCCAAAACCTATATAAAGATTACAGGGGTTTTTATGTTATTATTATTTAAAAACCCTTTTATGTTTTGTTTTTAAAATTTTTCCACCCACACCAACACCAGTTTAAGGGGGCCAATATGTGAAAGTCAAGGGTTGTTTTGGGTTATAAATTTTTTAAAAACTTGTTGTTATTTTGTTTGTTGATAAAGGGGTTTTTAATTAGGCAAACCACAAAAAATTTATTTTAAAAACTTTAATTTTTTATTTTTGTTTTGTAAACCCCAACATTGATTTTTTGTAGTTTTGGGGTTATTTTGGAAAGTATTAGAATGTCCCACTGTTGTAGGTTAAAATCCCAACACAAAACATTGGGTATTTTTAAATGCCCCACTATGTTGAGGTTATAATGTTTTATTAAACACCACAATATTTATTTTTTTTATATACACACAATTTTGGGTCCAACCTGTTTATTAAGTATTGTTTAAAATATGTATGTTCAAACAACATTATTTTTTAATTTTTGGGTTTTTGAAAATATATTATATATTATTTAAAAACCCACACACAAATTTATTATTATTATAAATAATTTTTAAAAATATTATATATTATCACACACATATTATATATATATATTATATAAAAAACACACACCCCCCTATTTTATTTTATTACACACACAAAAACCCACACACACACATATATATATATATATATATAAAAAAATATATATATATAATATATATTATTACACACACAATATATATATTATTATTATTTAAAAAAAATTAATTATTATTTATATAAAAAAATTTTATTTATATTATTTTTATTAATATTATTTTATTCACACACACACATTATTATTTATTACACAAATTTTTTTTACACAAAATTACATATAATATTATTATTTTATTTATACACACACACACACACAAAAAACACACACACAAATATTATATTTAATAATATTACACACACATTATTATATTTATTTTTTACACACAAAACCAATTATTATTTAAAACACACACTATTTATTTTTCACACAAAAATATTATATTATTTTCACACAAAAACACACTTTAATATTATATTTTTAAAAAACACACAATTATTATTATATTACACACAAAACCACATTATTATATTATTATTATTATATAATTTTTATTTTATATAAAACACACATATTATATTATATACACACACACACACACAAAAAATATTATATTAAAAAAACACACAAAATAATATATATATTATTATTATACACACACACACACACACACAATATTATATTATTTTCACACACAAAATATATATATATATATATATTATAAAAAACACAAAATTTTATATATATATTTTATTTTTATAAAACACACACACACAATATATATTTATTACACACACACACATAAATATTATTTATATTATTAACACACACACAAAAAATATATTATATTTTTAAAACCAAAAAATATAAATATATTATATTATATTTCACACTTTATTATGTATATATTTATATAATATTTTATATAACACAAACAAAATTTATTATTTTTAAACACACATATATTATTTTAAAATATAATATATTAAATTATATTTATATACACACAAAATTTATTATATTTTTTAAAACAAAAATTTAATTATATTATTATTATATTATTTTTTAAAAACACACACACACAAAAACATATATTATAAAAAAAAAATATAAATATTATATATAACACACAAAATTATTTATTATTTATATAATATTATTTTATACAAACACAACAAATATTTTAATATTAAATATTTTTATATTATAAAACATTATAATTATTTTATAAATTTTTAAAATTTTTTTAAAACCCAAAAACATTAATTATATATATTTAATTAACACAAAAAATTAAAAATATTATATTATATATATACACACACACACAAAATATTAATATTTAATATTCACACACACACAAAAAATTTATATTATTTTTCACACAAAATATTTTATAATATTATTTAACACACACATTATATATTATTATTAAATATATAAAATATATTAAAACACACACAAATATTATTATTAAAAAATTATATTATATATTTATATATATATAATATATTTATATTACACACACAAAAATTATTATATATATATATATTATATTATTTATACACACAAATTTTAATATATATATAAAAATTATAAAATATATATTAACACACATAATTATTATAAAATATATATTATATTTTATATATACACACACACACACAAAAACAAATTATATTATTATAAAAAACACACACACACACACACACAAAAATATATTATATTATTATAAAATTATATTATATTATATATACAAAAATTTATTATATTATATAAAACACACACACATATTATATTATATTTTTTAAACACACAAATATTATATATATTTTTAAATTATTTAAAATATTATATATATATATAAAAAAAACACATATTATTTTATAAAAAACACATATTTATAAAAACACAAAATCATTTTAATATTTTATTATTATATTATTTTAAAACACACACACACACATTATATTATATTATTATTTTAAAAAATTTATTACACACAAAATTATTATTTTATACACAACCATTATTTTTTTCAAAACACAAAATTATTTATATTTAAATATTATTATTTATACACCCCAAAATTATTATTATATTTATTATTTTAAAAAACATAAAAACACAAAAATATTTTATTTTTAAAAAAACACACACACACATATTATATATTATTTTTTTAACACAAAAAAATTATTTTTATTAAAAAAACACACACATTTTTAATATTTATTTTAAAAACAAAACATTTTATTTTTATAAAAAACACACACTATATATTATTATAAAAAAAATATATTATTTTTTCACACACATATATATTATTATTTTATACACCATTATTATTTTTTAACACACACACAAAATTATTATTTTTTCCTACATTTTTAAATTTTATTTTATACACACACAAACATTATTATATATATTTATATTTATAATATTAAAAAAACCACAAAATATTATATATTATATTATAATATACACAAACATATATATTATTTTTTAAAAAAAATTTATATATACACACACACACAGACACACACATATTATATATATACACACACACACACAAAATTATAAAACACACACACAAAATATTAAAATATATATATTATTATATATATATCACACACACACACACACACACACACATATATATATTATAAACACACACATTATTTATATTTTTATATTTTACACACATAATATTATATATTTTATATATAAAAACATAATAATTATATTATATATATATTATATATATACACACAAAATATTATATATATATTTTAAATTTTATTACACACAAAAATATTATTATTATAAAAAAACATTTATATTTAAAAAAAAACACAACAATTATTAAAATTTATTATAAAAATTATTAAACACACAATTATAATATATTATAAAAAATATTAAAAATATATTATATTATATATATATATACACACACACACACACAAAATTATATATTATTATTTATAAAAAAAAAACACACACACACACACAAAAAATATTATTTTAAACACATTAAAATTTTTTTTCACACACAAAAAAAATATTATATATTTATTATATTATTTTTTCACACACACATATTTATTTATTATTATATTTACACACACACACAAATTTTAAACAATATTATTATTATTTTATATTATATTTAAAACACACAAAAATTAAAATATATATATTTATTAAAAAATGTCCCAGTTACAAAAACCATTTATATTTATAGCCAAATAATGTAAATTGTTATATTATATATTATTATTTTTAAGGGAAACAAACAAAAAATATGAAAATTTTCCAAAAATGTTTTGTTTTTATTTTTTTTAATTGAAAAAATGTTTTTTTAAAATTATTTTTTGACACACACATATATTTTTTAAAATTTTTAAAAAAATTTTTTTTTAAACAAAACCCACACATATTTATTTTTATATATTTTATTTATTATTTAACCAAAATACCTTTATTTTTTATGTTATATTGATTTAAGTGCAATTTTAAATATTGTATTTATTTTTCACTACAAACACACGTTATATATAATTATGAAAACCCCAATTGTTTTGGTTATCAAAAAAATGAAATTTTTGTTGTTTTTGTAATATTAAAAAATTAAAATTTATATATTATATAAACATTAATGTTTTTTTTTTATGATTGGGGAAACAATATATTTTTATTGTATTATTAAAAATAATGGTTATTTTAAAAAACTTTTGAAAAATATGGTATACACATCAAAAATTGTAAATAATAGTTATATAATATTTTTATTATCCCAACTTTTATATATATATATATTATATTATAAAAAACACGTAAAAATTTTTATATTTTTAAAATTTTTATATTATTATAATATAAAAATTTTTATACAACCAATTATATTTTTTTTATATAATATTATTAAAAATATATATATATATATTATATACACACACACACACAAAATATATTATTTTAAAAACACAAAAATATATTTTTGTTGTATACATATATTTTTAAAATTTTTACACACAAAAATATATTATATATATTATTATATTATATAATTTTTTAACACCATATTTTTAACATATATTATATTATATTATTATATTAATTATTAAAATTTTTATATATATTGTTGTTTTAAAATTAAAAAATACATATATATATTATTATTATATATATATTATATTATATTTTTGTATAACACACACACACACAATAAACATATTATATTTTACACACACACACAATTTTATATAAAACCCCATATATATATTATTTATATACACACAACAAATATATTAATATATATATATAAAAAATAAAAATATTTTAAAACAACACATATATATATATATATAAAATATATATATATTAAAAACACACACACACAAAACATATATATATATATATATATATATATATATAAAACAAACAAAAAAAATATATTATATTATATTTTAATATAAAAAAACCAACATTTTAACCAATAAAATTAAATATATATAAATATACCTTTATTATATATATATTAAAAAAACATATATGAAAATATAATATATATAAAAATATTTTTGTTTTTTATATATAATATAATTACATGTATTTTTTTTTACATAATTTTTATGTTTTACACACTTATATATTGTTTATATATAATTTAAATATAAATATTTATTTTTAATATTATTTTATTTTTAAAACATATTTTATTTTTATATTTTATATTAATATTTTATTTATATATATATATTTTTATACCAACAATTAATTTTTATGTTATTTTTAAATGTTTTTAATTAAATATTTTATTCTAAAATTTTTATATATATAAAAAAAAAATTTTTATACAAACAACAAGGGTTGTATTATTATAAATTTTTTAAATGTAAATTTTTTCCCTTAATTTGTTTGTCTAGGGTTTTTTACATACCCAAAATAAATTTTTTTTATAAACATAATGTTTTTTATATTGTAAATACAAAAATTTTTTAAATTTATTTTACAAAAACAATTAAACATATATGTGTAATATAATGTTATATTAAAAATTATAAAATATATAATAAATGATTTAATTAAAATTTTTTATCCACAAAAATGCAACTTTTATAAAATTGTTATTTGTATTTTATAAACAAAATTTTTTCATATAAAATTGTTATATAAATTTTTTATAAAACATATATTTAAATTATACTTTAAACCTTTTAATTTTGTTTATATATATATATATAAATATATATATATATAAAAACACACACAAATATATATATATATATATATAATATTTTTTATATTTTCACACACAAATATATTTTTATATAAAATTATAAAAAACACATTATATTTTTTATTTTTATAAAACACACACATATATATATTATGTTTGTATATATATATATTTTATATACACAAAATTAAAACACACACATATTATTTTTAAAATTTTATATATATACACACAAAAACACACACACTTTATATATTATATTATACACAAATTATATTATGAAAACACACACACACATATTTTATATATATATATATATATATATTAACACACACACACACAAAACATATATATATATATATATATAAAATTTTAAAATATATAAATATAAAAAAAACACACACACACACAAAATTTTTAATAAAATAAAAATATTAAATTTTAAAACAATATATATAAAAAGAAAACCACATATTTTATATATATATATGTATAACTTTAATATATTATATAAACAAAAAAAAAACACAAATTTCAAAAATATATTCCTAAATATATCACACAAACAAAATTATTTATTTTTTTAATAATAACAAACACATTTTTTTAAAATATAATATTTTATAAAATTATATATTTATTATATAATATCAACTTTAAAAATTAAAATTTATTTTAATATTTTTATTTAAAACACACACTATTTTAAAATTTTTCAATATATATAAATATTTATTATATTATATATTATATATTAAATATGTATACACACACAAAATATATATTATTTATTATTATTTAATTTTAAAATAATTAAATATTTATTCCAAAAAACCCACACACACAAAAAATTATATATAAAATAATAATATATAAAATAATTTATATATATATAAATATTTTAAAAATTTAAAATTTTTTATTTTATATTAATTTTTAAAACAAAAAAGACAAAAATTTATCCAAAAACTTTAAAACCCCCAAAAACATTTTTTATTTTTAATTTTATATATTATTTTACAAAAGCAAAAGAATATTTTTAAATAAAATTTTTTAAAATAACACGAATAAAATTTTTTTTGGGGAAAAACCATTTTTTGTTTTTTTATTTTAGGGAAAATTTTACCACTGCTATATTTTTTTTAGGGTTAAATTTGTGTGAAATTTTTGGTTATATATGAAATGAACCATATTTGGGTTAAAATTTTGGGTATTTTTGTTGTTATATGATATATATTAAATTTTGTTTTTTATTGTTTGTTTTTGTTTTGTTTTATTGTTTTATTAAAAATTACACAAATTTATTTTAAATTTTTATATTATATATTTTTTTTATATATATATATATTATAAAAAATATATATATAAAATATATATATAAATATATTATTTATTATACACACACACAAAAATTTTTATTTTTTATATAATTTTATACAACACACAAAACAACATATATATTTTTAAAATTTATATATATATATATATATCACACACAAAAAATATTATTATATATATAAATTATATTATATTTTTTATATATATTATACAAAAACACACACATAATATATATATTTTTATATTTTATACATACACACACAATTTTAAAATTTTATATAAACAAAAAAATATTTTTTATATAAAATTATATTATATATATATTATTATATATATTACACACACACACAAAAATAATATATTAAAAAACACATTATTTTATATATTTTAAAATATTATATATTATATTAAAAAAAACACACACATTATTATATATATATTAAAACACACACACACACAAATTTTAAAATTTATACACACACACACAATTATTATTATATTTATATATATATATTCACACACACACAACATAATATATATATATATATATATATATATATATAAAAAATATTATAATAATATAAATTATATATATATTATATATATATTATAAAAAATATATTTTTATACACACACACAATATATATATTATATACACACACACACAATATATATATTATATACACACACACACAATATATATATTATATTTATTATATATATATATATATATATATATATATATTTATATATATATATATATATATATATAAAATATTTTATTAAAATTAAAAACACACACACACACATATATATATATAAAAAAAAAAAAAAAACACACACACACACACACACACATATATATATATATATATATAGGGGTTTATTTTAAAATTTTTCCCCAAAAAACATATATATATTATTTTTAATATTAAACCACAAAAAAATTTTTTTAATATTTTATTTTTTCCAAAAAAAATTTTATTTATTTTTATTTAAAATTTATAAA
>NC_056725.1:1863599374-1863619374 GCF_019279795.1 Protopterus annectens
ATACTATTAGTCTGAAAGAAGGATCCTCTGTATTTTTGTGGATCTTCGGGATACCGAAGAGTTTGCCCAGGTTGGGGTGGGGTACTGTCATGAACATGTATTCCTCCAGGGAGATGCTGTGTTCTTTCTCCAGTAGTAGTAGTTTTCTGTCGATTGTGGAGAAATGTTTGTTGACTGTTTGGAGATCCACTTTTGTGTAGAATTCTTGGTCCGCTAGGCCTGCTTCGATTTTTGTGGAGTACACACTTTGTTCCATGAGTAAGATCCCCGTGCCCTTGTCCGCTTTCATGATTCGGAGATTACGGTCTTTGCTAAGCTCCATCAGGGCTGTGTGCTCCTCTCGTGAGAGGTTGTGCCATTTGTTGGTGCTGGGAGCATTGAGTAGCGATCTGAAATTGTGTTCGCATAGTACATCTTCTAGCGACAAGCAAAAACTGAATTCTACAGTTTCATTCCCTTTACCAATACGACAACAGGACAGATTGTCATGGTCGCCACAGGGGAACACCAAGAAACGGAAGACATCGGAAGGCAGGTACGATTTCCAGAGGAAAATCCTGAAACCAACTACCAAAACTTAGTGATTAATTTATCTAGTTATACTTTAACCAATGCTGAGTTGTCTTTACTAAATCGTGGCTTATCGTTCATACCCTCAAGATCTGCTGACATTACTGATGTTTTACTGGACATTAAGAATTTTGTTAGAGGTGTGAGTTTAAGAATGCAGTTTGGCAATAATAATGCTATAAGTGGTAATGTGTTTAGAAAGCCCTCTACTTATATACCTCTATCTCATCCTCTGCTTGAGGCATTTGATAGGGCATGTGAACGTGATATGTTTGAACTGTATCAGTCTCGTACTAGATCTGAGTTTTATAACTTGTCCTTTGACGAATTTACATCTATTAAAGGGCTACAGGACAATGATAGTATTGTGATTAGACAAGCAGATAAGGGGGGTGCAATTGTGGTTTTAGACTACGTTATGTACTCTAATACTATGAAGAATATGCTGAATGATGACACATACTCTATGCTCAATAATTTATCATTAGATAGATTAATTAAGAATGTGCATGCAGAATGATATGACTTATTATTGTGTGGTGTGATAGATGATGAACTATATAAATATTTGTTGGTTGATTCACCATTGGTTCCTTCATTTAGAGGACTCCCCAAGATCCACAAAACTTTGGTTTGCCCACCAATGAGACCCATTGTTTCTGGTGGGGGGTAGCTTATGGAGCCGGCATCCATATATATTGAGAAACATCTTAGACCAATAGTCAATGATACGATAACTATACTTAAGGATACACAACAGTTTTTGGAGGATTATGGTGCATATCTTTCTGCACACAATACAACTGATGATGAGTTGTTAGTCACAATAGATGTGGTATCCTTGTTTACTACCATACCTAATGATGTAGGGATGGAATATCTTTTAGTTATGTACTTACCATAACTTCGGATGTATGGGATCCATCTCGCCTACATTCATAACTGATGGGTTCGGAGCCGATCCATCGGCTCCGACTCAGCCACTATATAGTAGAACGAAGTCTCTAATTGGCTGGGCTACCCCTTATCCCAGAATGCACCATGCCTGCTTCCCCAGATCTTGTTTGTTCGCTTTTATATACCTACATCCAGGCACAGAGACATACCAACAACTGCAAAAACTAAAGTCCTTCAAGACAAAAACTCAGTAAGTAGCAACATTTCCTCTAAATCCAATGGGAAGGGGGAAGGAGGGCGGAGACAGATGAATGTAGGCGAGATGGATCCCATACATCCGAAGTTATGGTAAGTACATAACTAAAAGATGTAATGGGATCCTATCTCACCTACATTCATAACTGATGGGACAGCATCCCTAGCACCTAAATCCCGGGTGGCTCATTGGAAAACACTCCTGAGAACTGTGGAACCAAAGGAAGCTCTACCTCGAGAAGCCACATCTATCTTGTAATGAGAAATAAAGGTGTGCGGAGAAGTCCAGGTAGCGGCCGCACAGATATCATCTATTGATAATTTGGAGTGGAATGCTACAGAAGTAGCCATTGCCCTGGTAGAATGAGCCTTGACTGGGAAAGGTAGCTCTTTGCCGGACTGTGAATAGATGAAGGAGATGCAATCTTTAATCCATTTGGCTATAGTGGTTTTAGCCACCGGTTGACCCAACCTATTTTCCGCAAAGGACACAAACAGCTGATCTGACTTCCGTGTCTGATTGGTCCTACTTAAATAAAAACGCAGTTGTCTGTGAACATCCAACTGATGGAAAATATATTCTGCGCTATTGGAGAATTTGGGAAAAAACACAGGGAGCTCCAAGGATTGTTGAATGCATAAGGGGGATACTACCCTGGGCAAGAAAGAGGGATTTAATTTGAGAGACACTCTGTCTTTGTGGAAAGTCAAATAAGGAGGATTAGAACAGAGAGCCTGAAGCTCTGAGACCCACTTGGCAGAGGTTATTGCCACCAAAAAGGCGGTTTCCAAGATAGAAATTTTATATCACAAGTAGCTGCTGGTTCAAAGGGATGGGCAGTTAAAGAAGCTAGAACCATATTCAGATCCCAAGGGGGCACAGGATGGGCTATTGGGGGCCGAAGGAGCCACGCTCCTTTGAGGAAAGATTTGCAAAGCCTGTTTGCCATTAAGGAAGGCTCAAAGGAGACATGAAAATTAGAGATAGCCGCCAGTTGGACTTTAATTGTGGAAACTGAAGAGCCCAAATAAAACAAAGAGGCCAGGAATTCTAAAACCTGAGGTACTGGGGCGGTAAGGGGATCTATACCTCTTTGCTGGGCCCAAATAGCAAAACTCTTCCACTTGCTGGAATACAGTTTAATAGTGGAAGGTTTGTGAGAAGAGGACAAAATGTGGATGACGTCTGGAGAGAGTTATCTCTGACTAAGGTTGGAAGTGGAGTAACCAGGCGGCCAACCTCAAGGACCTGAGGGATGGATGAGACTGTCCCGACTGATGAGTGAACAGGTCGGGCACCAGGTCCAGAAACCATGGGCCCTACACCGCATACCTCAGAAGAAAGGGGAACCAAACCTGACGAGGCCAGTGTGGAGCGATCAGAATCATGTCGCTTCCTAGATAAATCGCCTTCTGTAATCACCTTCGGGAGAAGGGGAACCGGAGGGAAGGTGTAAAGTAGACCGGGGGGCCAACTGCGAGCTAGAGCGTCCCTGGGAATCTGCCCCTGAGAGGGAGTCAGAGTGAAGAACTCCCTGCATTTCGCATTGTGAGGACTGGCAAACAAGTCGCAGCAAGGAAGACCCCACTTGGCGAAAATGTTTGCAGCCACCCTGTCGTTGAGGGACCACTCGTGGGGCAACAGGAGAGTCCTGCTCAGCCTGTCTGCAATCACATTGGATTTCCCCGGAATGTGCGTTGCCACTAGGAAACGCTGGGTAGAAATCGCCCAATGCCACACTCTCATGGCCTCTCGGCAAAGAGGGTAGGACCTGGTTCCGCCTTGCTTGTTTATGTACCAGACTACCGACATGTTGTCGGATAGGATCGCAATAGTACCCCGGGGAAGAACATGATGAAGTGCTTGCAACACCAGTAGCACCGCTCTCATTTCCAGGATATTTATATGTAAGTGCGTTTCGTGAGCCTGCCACGTACCTTGGACAGACCTGTCCAGATTATGCCCCCCCCCTATCTGGGAGGCGTCCGTGGTCACCGTGGCAATGGGAGGCTGAAGGGCAAAGGGTCACCCCGGTCCAGGTTGGACCGAAGCAGCCACCAACGTAGGTCCCGACGGCAAATTTCCGTAATCTGGACCAAATGGTTCAAGGGGAGATCCTGAAAGGACCATTGAACCGACAGTAACCATTGCAGCACCCGCATGTGCAGCCTGGCTAAGGGGACTAGTAGAATAGTCGAGGCCATCGTGCCCAATAACTGCAGAATCAGTCTGGCCTGAACTCGTGATCTGGGTAACATGGTTTGAACCTGAGACTGCAGGACCTGAATCCTTTCTACCGGCAAGAATGCCCGCATTCTTCTTGTGTCTAACTCTGCGGCTATAAAGGTAATACGCTGAGATGGCTGCAGCACAGATTTTCCCCAATTGAACATGATTCCTAGTAAATGACCCAAAGTGACTGTGGTCATAAGCGCCCGAACTAATAGATGCTTGGTGGTGGCAGTAAGGAGCCAGTCGTCTAGATAGGGAAACACTTGGAATCCTAGACTTCTCAAGTGAGCTGTCACTACTGCCAGACACTTGGTGAACACCCTGGGGGCTGTGGTGAGACCAAAGGGCAGTGCTCGGAACTGGAAATGACTGGTTCCCAGGCGGAAGCGTAAGTGACTCCTGGACTCTTGACTTATCAGGATGTGATAGTAAGCGTCCTTGAGATCTATGGAGCACATCCAGACATCCTTCTCCAATAACGGGAGAATGGACTGAAGGGTGACCATTTGGAATTTGGATTTTTTTTACAAAGCGATTTAATGATTTGAGGTCCAAAATGGGCCTTAAGTCCCCTGTCTTTTTTGGCACCAAAAATAGTCTTGAGTAAGTTCCTGATCCGATCTGGTCGGCGGAGACAGGCTGGATGACTCCTTTTCTTAGTAGCTTTGAGACCTTGACCGCTGCTTGATCCCGCTGACTGGGTGGCACATCCGGGATTTTCCTGATAGGAAGAGGGGGCTTGATGAAAGGGATGAGATAGCCTCCGGTTATAGTTTGGAGCACCCACTGATCCTTGGTGATAGATTCCCAAGCCTGTGGGTGTTCCGCAAAACGACCCCCGACTGGCTCCGGAGATGCGCAGTCGGGCCACGTCTCAGGGACGGTGAGCATAGGATGGACCATGAAAGGAATCGCGGTCTCAAGAGTTGCGGGGGCCACTGCCACCTCTGGGGCGGCGTCTTCCTGAATCCCCCCCCTGCCTCTAGAGGGGGGATCACTCGGAGTAGGGAAAGACCTTTGAGATTTTCTGAACCACATTTTCCCTCCTCTCTGGGCCTTGGGGTAAGGTCTAGAGGGAGCGGAAAAATGGGCCCCCACGGCTGTCAAGGTCTTGCCCTCCTGCTCGCATCGAGTCAGTGTGTCCTTCACCTTGGGTCCAAACAGGGAGGACCCATCAAAGGGGGAGTCGGTGAAGGAAGACTTAAAGGCCTCCGCAAAGGGACACAAGCGTAACCAGGTGTGTCTTCTAAGAGCCACGCCTGTTCCCGCTGCTCTACTCACCCCTTTGGCCGCATATGAGATGAGCCTCATGGACGAGTTGACTATCGAAGATAGGGTAGTCATCTGGGCGCCAACAGTTTGGGCTAACGCCTCAGGAAGATTACCCGTAAGAGACTCACCTAACTCTTTGAGGGGGTCCCTTTGGAGCCTGGTAAAACGACAAAGATAATTCAGCGACCGCAGGGTAAAGGCCGCTGAAGAAAGGGTACGCTTCCCGTACCTATCCATGCTCCTGGAATCCTTATTAGGAGGGTGAATAGACGTTGAAGCCTCTGCCACGTCCTGCTGAGTGGCAGATGCCACCACCATCGCATCTACTGCAACTCCTTTGGTCAAAAATTCCTTTTGAGGAGGGGCTGAGAGGAAATTGTTAGGCCTGGCGGGCACCGGTTCCACAGAGTCAGGGTGTTCCCACACCCTTCGAGAAACTAAATCTAGCAATTCATCGAAGGGTGGAGACACCCAGGAGGCGGAGGGCTGGGCCCCAAAAGCCTTGAGGAAGACTGACTCCTCTGCGGAAGGGGTTTTGGACCGCCAATCGCCTCTCTGTCTCAGGATCTCGAGGATATCTGAGATTGAGACGTCATCCGAGGATGATTTTGGGGACCCCTCCACATCATCGAGGTCAGTATCTGATGTGATAGACTCATCCTGGGAGTCAATGTGCTTCCTCTTGCACAATTTATTCCTTGGAGGTTCATCTGAAGCGGATACAGAAGGACCTCCTGGGAGAAGGGAACCCCCCAAGGGGGTATCCTCAGGCTCTGGGGCCCCTCTGTCGTGGGAATGAAGCACACCAGAAGCACCAGTTCCCAAGTCTAGGGAGGGTGAGGTAGAGACTTGCTGAGCGGCAAGGACATGGCCAGCGCACTCCTCATGGCCTCAAAAGCAGGACCTCCAGACTCTACGGAGGGCACCAGCTGAGAGACCACTACGGTACCGGAAATCTCTGCGGCCGACACTCCGAGGGGGAGACTAGGCACCGAAGCTACCAGTTCCAAAGTGTTCCCCTCGGCTCCGACCGAGGAAGTCCCAGTACCGAACCCTGACGCCGAGGACAAGGTAGGAATGATGGTCGGAACCAAGAGGCTCCGAGGGAGTCTCGGTTCCGACTGGACGACTCTGCTCCGCTCCATCATCACAGACTCCAACGGTTCCGAGGAAGTTGGAGGAGGAATCGAGTGCGTCGAAATGGGGGCCGGTTCCGGAGCCAAGTGGGCTGGAGCCGAGACCATTTTTGCAAAAACCGGGGACTGGAAAAGCCTCTGGATAACTCTGTCCAAATCTGAGTCTGACAACCTGGAGGATTTAGAGGAAATAGATGGGGGCCGAGACAACTTCTCTCTCGGCTCCGATAGACCAGGGGAACGGCTCCGAAACGGCTCCAACACCATCGGCACCGGATCCGAAACCGTATGAACAAGTATCGGCGCCGAAGGGGACTTCGGGGCCGAGGGAGGAGAGTCTGAGCTGCACACCTCCAACGACTCCAAGACCAAAGGAGCCGAAGCAGGTGATACGCCTCTCGATCCCCCAACCTGCGGCTCCAACAGCAATGGAGCCGAGGAAAGAGGTATCGAGGCAGACCCTTCCACCCGAGGCTCCGAAGCCACTGGAGCCAAGGAAGAAGAGGTCGACCTGTGCTTCTTGGAAGTCGGTTCCGACGGACTGGTCGGAGCCGACGACCTTTTCTTTTTAGAAGCTGGAGAGGAAGGAGAAGCCAAAGCTTCCTCAAAGGAGGGCTTAATAAGGCCCTTGAGGATCAATTTATTTTTACGTTCTTGAAGGACCCTAGAGGAAAAAGCATGACAAACACTACATGTTTCCTGTAAATGTTTCGGTCCTAAACAATATACACAAACAGCATGGCTATCGGTAATGGACATTTTGTAGTTACACTTGGTGCACTTTTTAAAACCAGAATTCTGCTCTTTCGACATCCTGTCACACCACTGTTTTACCACAACAAAAAAACAACCTTAAGTAGGGCACGAGCCCTTTGACTCAAACGGGACTGACCCAAGATACAGCGCACAAAACGGGCAGGAGCCCTCTAACTTAAATGGGCTTAACCCGAATAAACAGAACTTACAGTAAGACAAATTCAGCACACTCACACACAAATAAGGGCAAGGGCCCTCTAACTTAAACGTGCCTTGCCCGGTAAATAGACAAAAATAGTAATCACACCAAAAGGTTTACACACACACATAAAGCTGTTAAAACGGCTGTTTGTTAAATTTATGAAGAAACCCCTAGGTCAAAAGACCAAAAAGTAACCAAAAACTACTTAGCTCCAGCCAAGTCGAGACCACGTCTAGCTTGAAAAGCGGCAAACGATATCTGGGGAAGCAGGCGTGGTGCATTCTGGGACAAGGGGTAGCCCAGCCAATTAGAGACTTCGTTCTACTATATAGTGGCCGAGTCGGAGCCGATGGATCGGCTCCGAACCCATCAGTTATGAATGTAGGCGAGATAGGATCCCATTACATCTAAGGTTATACCTTATTGAGAAAGGAGTCCACAGGGATCTGGTTATTAAAATCAGTATGCTACTTGATTTGGTACTTAATAATAATGTATTCATGTATAATGACATCTATTACTTACAAAGAAAAGGGGTTGCAATGGGCACCCCTTGTGCCAACTCGTATGCCAACCTTGTGTTGGCATACTGGGAGAATACATATGTCACATCCAACATGAACTATGCTAACAACATCAAGTTCTACAGGCGTTTTGTGGACAATGTGTTTTTTGTATGGGATGGGACTATGGATGGGTTAACTGAATTTACTGAATATATAAATGGTACGACCAATTTCTTGAGTTTTGAACATAAATGCTCTAATGATGTGATTGATTTCCTAGATGTACAGATATCAAAGAGAAGTGGGGTGATACATTCAGAAATATACAGGAAATCTTGTTGGAGAAATGGTATTTTACATCGTAGTAGCATGCATCCACAACATATTTATGGCAATATAGTAGAGAGCCAGACACTGCGAATCTCTCGTTTGACTACAGAAGATGAGGTTTTTGATTGTAAACAGGGGATGCTAGCCGGCAATCTCTTAGCAAGAGGTTATAATGAGAAAGAAGTAGAGAACATCTATTGTAATACCGACTCGATGAGGAGAGGCAAGGGCAAACCATATTTATATAGACACCAAGGCTGTGATATTGCTGAAGTTAACAGAGGACATCATACAGCTATTAATAGGATCACAATTCCTTATTCCAATAAGAATATGAAAATAAAGGATATTATAAACAAGAACTGGAGTATCCTTACCACTGATGATACTATTTCTGAAATAGTAGGTAATAAACCTAGGTTCAGTTATAGGAATATGAAATCTCTGAAGAGGTTACTTTGTTATGAGGACAATGACAAGGGAGTGACTATATCAAATAGGAAGGGTACATTTCCCTGTAGAAGGTGTCATCAATGCACATATATGTCAGGAAATAATGTTTTTATACATCCAGATACGGGAAATTCTTTTAATTTTGACCTCTATGCTGATTGTAAGTCAAGAGATTTAGTTTATCTGGCTGTCTGCCAGGCATGTTCGTGTTTTTATGTAGGTAAGACGAACAGAAGTCTCAGGGAACGTGTGAGGGAACATGTATATGCCATCAACAAGAAGGATGATCACAATGCCTTAGCTAGACACATATTAAGTGTAGGGACATCACACTCTTTTAGGTTTAATGTACTACAGTTAGTGAAAAGAACGAAAAGATTAGGGAATATAAAAAATCAAACGGAAGAATGTGAGAATAGATGGATCATCAGGTTACAGGCATATAAAGGACGAGGGCTCAATGAGAAGGTTAGTTTAAAACCTTTTCTAGCAGCACGTCCTTATAAACATTGATTTTTTGGATTTTCTTGATTCTGCTATTTTTATTTCTATTTTTATTGATATAATATATACATATATATATATATATATATATATATATATATATATATATATATATATATATGTTTGTTGAAATGTTGTTTGTTTTTATATTTTAGGAAGGCACATTATGTTTATTATGATAGAGATATATTCTATGATGTATGCCTTTATTTTTTAAGTGATCTAAACATGTGATGATGTTATGATGTTGATTGGGTGCTTTGTATTGGTGTCTACATTTAAGAGTGTTTTTTTGAAATGTAACTGTTTTGAAGTCTGATGAAGCGTTGAGAGGACACGAAAGCGCTTACTTGCACTGCAGTAATAAAAGAGTTTTTATTAGCCGTGGTGAGCCCTATCTGTTTTTTTGACTTTTGATATTGGATCTGAGAGGGCTCCTTATCCAGGACTGTTTGTTGTGTTTTCTCTTTTTCTGGTATATGTATTTGCTTGAGTATGTTTTTTGAGCTTGTAGCCAGCTTGTGTGTAAAGAATATTCGTTATTCTTCATTGGAATCACTGAATGGTTGAAAAGTGTATTCCTGCATGCAGAAAAAAAGATTTTAGAAGCTTTTTATCTGGTTTAATTTTATATTTGATAATCCGAACAATTTGGATTATCCAAACTAGTCTAGGTCCAAATTAGTTCAGGTAATAGACTTTCTACTGTAGCCAAACAAAACTCTATGGCTTTCATGGCATCTGACGTATGAGGTTCATGGTGAGAATTTACTACTTCATTAGCTAGTTCTCTCTGAAATCTAGTAATATGAGGGGGAGAATTCAACAACCTCAGGAAAAAAAACCCCGAAGCCTGCACCGGCTTCTGAAAATGACTGATCACTCTAGATCCCAATTAGGTGGATAGACTATAGAACTCAATTCAGTTTCTTTTAGTAGCTGCAGCAATGACAACAGAATTGACTACAGGCCCTTTACTCCAATGAGAGTCCATTAGGTTATGAGAAGGTGCATAAGTACGGGCAGTAGGCAGACCAACCCTACTCTGCCTTGGAGTCTAGAAAGAAGGGATGACTCCCATATCTAATCAACCTTCATAAAAGCTTTCATCATCCTGACCAATTCAATATCCACAAGGCTATAAGAGGATCCAAAAGAGCTAAACAATGAGGAGGAATGAGGTTGAGAGCTCATTAACCTTGAAAACTCCTATCAGAAGACTCAACAGCGTGTATGGGGATGACACAAATTCTAAGAAACTGGAGCTGATATCAAAGGAATTGCTGGGAACTTGGCAAATTTTGCAGCCAGATCTGATAAAGGAGATTTCACTGCTCTTTTCTTTCTCCTTGCTCTTATTCCCATCACAACTACTACTCCTACTATCCCTATTTGGAGGAAGTGTTTACTGAAAGCATGCAAGTGTTTTATCAGCTGGGAGAGCTATAAGGATAGACAAAATCAAGTAGCACTTACTAACAGCACATGCTGTATCATTAGTCTCAGCATGACTAACCTTTCTTTTTGTTTAACTCTAGCCTATGTGGCTATCAACTTAGAACTTTTGTTCTTATTAGGAAGCAGAAATTTCAATATTTGAAAAGGTATATAGTTTTGTGTACTGTTAAATTAATAGTTTTTTTTTTGGGGGGGGCGTTGTTTGCTCTGTTTGAGGGCTTTCAAAAAAAAAACAAAGTGACGTATGTGTCACAGGCTCAAATGGATATGACAAGAAACAACTGTATAAAAGACCAACCTGCAGAACAATATATGCATATAACATAAAAGTTGGAACTAGGCATTTAACAAAAAAGTAATTGTACATAAAAGATGGTAATAACTGTTAAGAATGGGGAAGATGGGTGAAGGCTGCCAGCTTAATCAAATAGAATTTGATACACAATTCTGGCATTTGTAAATATGAATGTAAAATGCAGGCTTGTTACTTAAATGAAAGAACACTGTAAAATGTGGACTTCAAGATTGTAGCAACATTGCCATCTGCTGTAAGGAAACCAAGCCAAGCATTTCAAATGTTCTTTGAAATTAAAATGACGTCTTGTAGGTTCTTTGATCTGTAGAGCTTGGGGTCATTTGGTCTGGGCTATCACATTCTTTATATTGTTTTAACTTTAGGAATAATTACTAGAGTTTACATGTGAAATGTCTGTTACTGTTGTAGTTGCCTGAGCAGGTGTTAGCTTGCTAAATAATGTAGCCTGTTGGCCTGGGAACTCCAGACTAAGTGTCAAAATTATGTAACGTGTATACTGGGAAAACCTAAGTGTTAAAATGATGTAATCCGGGAGGGCCCAGCAGAAATGTTAGTGATTTTAAACTATTGCTCAGGGAGAGACTGTAAGCATTTTGATCTTGATAACCAACTCTCAGCACTGCCTTGCTCTATGAAAGTAAGTTACTTTAGAAGTATGTTTTTCTGTAGAAATAGCTAGGACTATAAAAATTAGACTTGCATGTTTTTCTGTTATATCAGAACTTTCCTACTGTACTGTTTTAAGTATGTGTCATCTCTGAACTGTTGGATAGCACTGTGGTGTAGTAGTATTGTCTTGTGTTTTAATTATTTATTAAATATTTTAAACCTTTTTCAACTGTGGCTGGTTTGTGTAGAGTTAAGTTAAGCTCTAGAGTACATTGCATATTTAGAGAGTTTATTGTACAAGGCCACTAATAAGCCTTAGACTGATTAGTCACACCTTACCAATTGGATAATAATATTGCACAGTAATAATTGGACACCCTTTTAAGGGCATTTGGGTAGCTGATAAGTATTAGCTGGTGGTGGCAGTAATTACTACTGTATAGTCTGGGTACAGGGGCACAGCTAGAAAATCTGTGTCAGCCTTTCCCAGGAGTGTCTGTGAAGTTATATAAATACTTATCTCAAACTGTGTGTGGTGTGTCAGCTACCTGGGCAGGGACATGAAGCACTGCTGGGACAAAGAGGGTACTGGAGGTTAGCTTGCCAGCTAGGCTGAGTTCTGGACCCTATAGCTGTGCCAGTGGGGAGTCTTATTGGAGACCTGGGGAGCAAGGGAGCAACCAGCCCCAGACTGACTGATCTCTGTGTGCACTTAAAAGAAATTGTACTTTACTGTGTGTATTTGTTATCCTTTCCACTTATGAGACGCTCTCCCTGGTGTTAGTGGAGAGGATTGAGGCTCCTTGATTGCTGGGCCAAGGCACGGCCGTCACAATAACTACATCAGAAAATTATGCTTTCTGTAATGTCTTTCAATCTGAATTATCTTACAGATAAATATAAAAAATGAGAGAGTAGTGAACTATATTACAAAATGCAGAGTGCAAACAGCTATGCTACAGGAGACAAACCTGGAAAGAACTGAACATATGAATTTGATAAAGAAAGGTTTTCAGGATGGTTATTCAGCAGAAAATCTGGGGAAAGAAAAATAAATTGCAAGAGGAGCTCCAATAGTGATAGAAGAGGGAAATAAATGATAATAGAAGATATATAGTACTAAGGGGCTACTGGCAAGGGAGGAGGATTACACAGCATGCATTTACATTCCACCTAAAACTGCTATTATGGAGATTAATAAAATTCTGGGAGAAATAATCAGCTTTCAGGAAGGAAAAAGTACTTATAGGTGGGGATTAGAATTTGGTTTACAACAGTGAAGATGTGTCTGGGGGCCAAGAAGGGGATAATATAACAAAGGAGGGTAGATTTTTGAAGAAATATATGAAAATATTTGGCATCGAAGATGTAAATTCAGTACTAAGAGTTCGGAGTGAATTGACATAATATTGGATAATGGATAGAACAGATGCTAGTTATCTACTGAATGTACTATGTTCTTCATCTGTAACTATGTTTGTAATATTTTACTTGCTAGGATTCTTCATCTGTAACTATGTCTGTAATATTTTAATTTGTGGAGCTTTTCTCCCCGGGCCACCGCTGAAAATGGACCTGCGTCCAGTCAGGACATTCCCGGTCAACAAATGTAAATAAATAAATAAATAATAAATATCCAAGATACAAAAACTGGGCTACGCTAGAAAGAATTTATATCACACAGGAACATGTGCATTTAATTGAAGGTCTTGAAACGTACCCAATAGCTATTTCACACCAAGCGCCAATAATATCTAAAATAAAAGTGCAAGGTAATGAAATAAAAATGAGACACTGGCGCTGTCCCACCTATTGGCTGAGAAGAGAGGAATTTAAGGAATGGGTTTGGAATTAATTCAGAAGCTATTAGAGAGGACAGAAAGTTCTTTTGAAAATATAGCTAAGGATTGGGATACAGTTAAAGTGGAGTTTAAAACTAGGGTGGAAATAAAGGAAAGGGAGATATGGCTAAGAAGTAACAAAAATTATTTACAAGGACTGACAAATGTTAAAGTATTGCAAAATAGGGGGGATCCCTCAGAACAAGAAAAGGATCAATTGCAGAATGCTAAACAGAAAATAAGGGATTATCTCAATAATATGCAAAAGTTTAGAAAGACTGATGCTAAGTAACTGCTTTTTGATAAAATTCTAGAGCATAAAAACTTTTAGTACTACGACTTGAGGCAACAGAAAGTGGATAAGGTTGTCTCCCAAGCTTAGGGAACCTATAATAAAGTTAAGAGATCTAATATAAGTATTAGAAATTTTTCGAAAATTTTATGAGCGTTTGTATAAAGCCGAGAAATATGGAAATCAAAAAAGGTACAAGTGGAAATGTTTATGGAATAATTAAATATGTCTAGGTTAGAGGTAGATGAAGCTCAATTACTAACAGGATAGGAAGAGATGAGATAAAAATGGCTATGTTTAACCAATCTACAGGAAAGTTCCCAGGAATAGATGGTATTCCTGTGGAAGTTTGGAAACACGAAGGGAAAAAACTGATAAAGATCTGAAGGTGTTGTTTAACAGTATTTTAAGAGGAGAACAAGTATCAGCATCCTGGAAGAAGGTGGTGGGGTAATGGCAATACCTAAAGAGGGTAAAGATCCATCAGATCCAGCTTCAAACAGGCCCATTTCAATACCAAACAATGATTATAAAGTGCTTATGTTTCATATTTTCTCCATACTGATGCACACTCCTTTGCTATCCCTGTATCTATCCTAATAAATCACTCAATCTCTGAATCAACAGTTCCATCTGGAAACAATTTTACACTCTTCCTATTCATAATGGACGTAACTCCATAGAAATTGCTAGCTTCAGACCAACTGCTATCCTCTCCCCTCTCTCTAAAGTCCTAGAAAAATGTGTACACAAGCAATTTATGCACTGCCTCTTACAGGAAAACTTGCTCACTCCTACACAGCATGGCTTTCGCACCAAGCATAGTATCACCACAGCTCTACTATCCTTTCTAAATACCATTGCCCAAGCCAAAGACAATCAAACTCATATCTTGCCTATTTCTTGACCTCTCAAAAGCTTTCAACACTGTCGCTCATTCTCTGCTACTTAAACTCATTAACCTTAACTTCTCCCCAAATACAGTCGCATGGTTCTCTAGCTATCTCTCTGACAGACTGCAGTCAGTGAGATGGGACAGTGTATTATCTACCCCCAACATCCTGTTAGCACAGGTGACCCTCAAGGATCCATTCTTGGACCACTGCTCCAACATTTTCACCAATACACTTTACTGCTCTTGTCCTCATTCAAATATAGTCCAATACACATATGACTCTACAGTCATCTCTACTGAAAATTCACCTTCTGAACTGCTTTCAACTACCCAGGCTTCCTTTAACTCAGTAGAAGCATGGCTCACAAATAACCAGCTCATTCTTAATCCTACAAAAACAAAATTGCTACTTTTTCTCCCTAAAACTAGTAACCGCATCAAAACAGCCTTTTCCATAATGTCCCTAAACAATACTCCCATAAAAGTTGAATCAAGCACAAAACTACTTGGCATTACCATTGACGATAAACTAAAATTTGATTTACAACTGTATCAAAAAAAAAACTATCAGAAGCTAGGAGTCCTGTACAGGAACAACAAATTCCTCACAACAGAAGCTAGAATTACTCTTACTCATGCGTACCTTCTACCTTGTTTAACTTACTGTTCCCAAATATTCACTAATCTAAATATATCCATACCTACCAAAACTGAATCAAGCTATCACAAGATAACAAGATTTGCTGCTCAACAGACATATAAATCTCACCACTGTCTCTCCCTAAAATAACCAAACTGGCTAGAACTACCTTGGGGTTGGGAGGGTGGCTTAATGGCTAAGGTGTTTGCCTTACAAACACAAAATGCAGGGTTTGAGTCTCACAAGGGATAATTGGCTAGGCTTAAAATGGCTCGCAAGGGCAGTTAGCTTAGTACTAAACTATGAACCTATGAAACTATGAACTATGAACCTGCTTCTTCAATCTCAGCTGCAAATCATTCACTCCATTCTATATCAGCTATCCTTCTGCCCTGCTCTGTCACCTCTCATCTCTAACTATTGCCCTACCAGGCATCTCTGAAGTGCAACCCAAGATAGGTTAAAGGTTCATAAACCCAATTCCAAGGCAGGCTGTAATCTACATAGCCATCATCCCTCTACTGCATGGAACAAACTTCCACTAGAAATAAGGAACCTTACTCACCCCAAACAATTTAAATTAGCTAGCAAAGACTACTTTAAAAAAACGCTGGACCTGCCACTGTTCACAACCACCTTGACCACAACCAACTCACTCTGAAATGTATAACAATTACACACCACCTAACATTAATAACTTACTCCCTTTACTTCCTAAGAAATTCTCCTAAGTATTGTCTGTACTCTGTTTAGTATTGTTAGATAGCCTATCCTATTGAAACTAGAACAATTAACTTCCTATGTGTTACACTTATCTTTTTTGATTTGTATTGTTTAATCTTGTCAACTACTATACCAGAATGGTAACTTTATTGTATATTGCTATGAGTGTCATCATCATCCTCTTTCGGCTGTTCCCGTTAGGGGTCGCCACAGCAGATCATCTGTTTCCATTTCTTCCTGTCCTCTGCATCATGCTCTTTCACACCAATAGCCTGCATGTCCTCTCTCACCACATCCATAAACTTTCTTAGGCCTTCCTCTTACCTGGCAGCTCCATCCTTGGCATCCTTTTCCCAATATACCCAGCATCCTTCCTCAGCACATGTCCAAACCAACGCAATCTCGCCTCTCTTGCTTTGTCTCCAAACTGTCCAACCTGAGCTGACCCTCTAATATATCGCTTCCTAATCCTGTCCATCCTAGTCACACGCAGGGCAAATCTTAACATCTTTAACTCTGCCATATCCAGCTCTGACTCCTGCCTTTTCGTCAATGCTACCGTCTCCAACCCATATAACATAGCTGGTCTCACTACCCTCTTGTAGACCTTCCCTTTCACTCTTACTGGTACCAGTCTGTCACAAATCACTCCTGACACTCTTCTCCACCCATTCCACCCTGCCTGTACTCTCTTCTTCACCTCTCTTCCACACTCACCATTACTCTGAACTGTTAATCCCAAGTACTTAAACTCATCCACCTTTACCAACTGTACTCCCTGCATCCTCAACATTCCTCTACCCTCCCTCTCATTTACAAACATATATTCTGTTTTAGCCCTGCTGACCTTCATTCCTCTCCTCTCTAAAGCATATTTCCACCTCTCCAGGGTCTGCTCAACCTGGTCCCTACTCTCACTACATATCACAATGTCATCTGTAAACATCATAGTCCACGGGGCCTCCTGTCTAATCTCATCTGTCAACCTGTCCATCACCACTGCAAAGAAAGGGCTCAGAGCTGATCCTTGATGTAATCTTAAACATATCCGTCACTCCCACCGCAGTCCTCACCAATGTCACACTACCCTTGTACATATCCTGTACCACTCTTACATACTTCTCTGCCACTCCCAACTTCCTCATACAATACTACAACTCCTCTCTAGGCACCCTGTCATATGCTTTCTCTAAGTCCACAAAGACACAATGCAACTCATTCTGACCTTCTCTGTATTTCTCCAACAACACTCTCAGAGCAAATATTGCATCTGTAGTGCTCTTTCCTGGCATGAAACCATACTGCTGATCACTAACAATCACCTCCCTTCTTTACCTAGCTTCCACTACTCTTTCCCATAACTTCAAGCTGTGACTGATCAGTTTTATCCCTCTGTAGTTACTGCAGCTCTGCACATCACCCTTATTCTTAAAGATAGGTACCAAAACACTTTTTCTCCACACCTCAGGCATCCTCGGACTTTCCAAAATTTCATTAAACAATCTGGTTAAAAATTCCACTGCCATTTCTTCTAAGCACCTCCATGCTTCCACTGGTAGGTCATCTGGGCCAACAGCCTTTCCATTCTTCATCCTCTAAATAGCTGTCCTTACTTCCTCCTTGCTAACCTGCTTCACTTCCTGATTCACTATCCCCACATCATCCAACCTTCTCTCTCTCTCATTCTCTTCATTCATCAGCCCTTCAAAGTACTCATTCCATCTACTCAACACACTCTCCTCACTTGTGAGTATGTTTCCCTCACTGTCCTTTATTACTCTTACCTGCTGCACATCTTTCACAGCTCTGTCCCTCTGTCTAGCCAATTGGTACAGGTCCTTTTCTCCCTCTTTAGTGTCCAATATCTCATACAAATCTCTATATGCCTTATCCTTATTTTTCGCCACCTCTCTCTTTGCCATGCGCCTCATCTCCTTATACTCATGTCTACTTTCTTCATCTCTTTGACAATCCCACTTCTTTGCCAGCCTCTTCCTCTGCATACTCTCCTGTACTTCCTCATTCCACCACGTCTCCTTGTCCTCCATCTGTCCAGATGTCACACCAAGCACCTTCCTAGCAGTCTCCCTTACTAGCTCTGCTGTAGTTACCCAGCTATTCTGCAACTCCTCATTGCCTCCCAGTGCCTGTCTTAACTCTTCCCTGAACTCCACCTCACAATCACCCTTTTTTAACTTCCACCATTTAATCCTTGGCAATGCCTTCACACTCCTCCTCCGCTTCTTGATCACCAACATCATCCTACAGACCACCATTCTATGCTGCTTAACTACACTTTCCCCAGTCACCACTTTACAGTCTCCAATCTCCTTCAGACTGGCCCTCCTACATAGGATATAATCCACCTGTGTGCATCTTCCTCCACTCTTGTACATCATCCTATGCTCTTCCCTCTTCTTAAAATACGTATTTACCACAGCCATGTCCATCCTCTTCGCAAAATCCACAATCATCTGACCTTCTGCATTCCTCTCCTTAACACCATACCTACCCATCACTTTATGAGTGTAACAACTGTTATTAAACTGCTTTCTATATTGGAGCTTCTCTCCCCAGGCCTCCGCTGAAAAAGGGCTTCAGCTCAGTCGGACATTCCTGGTCAACAAATGTAAAATAAATAAATAAAAATAATGACTAAAAGAATGGCAAAAGTGATACCAAAATTCATAGATATGGATCAGTGTGATTGTGTGAAGGGTAGGCAAACATTTGCCAATATTAAAGGAACATTGATGATCCAGAGGGAAGCAGAAAGAATAGTTGTGTAAAATATTACCATAACCATAGGTGTCCTTCTCTTCTATATGTTGCAGTATTTATTATGTGAGGGAGTTCACCTCTGGCTGACTTGTACGTCCGGCCAGTATACCAAAGTCTTAATGCTACTGTAAGGTACATGTGATGCTGCACAACATCCAGTGTATGTCAGTCATAAAGAGACGTAAGGTTTAAAGCGGACATCAGCATGCACCAACCTCAGAACTTTTCTGCCGCCTGTCCAATCGCCTGCCCCAGACATTCGCTTGCCAGATTAGTTATTAACAGTGGTTCAGATAAGTACCCTGTTGGGGTTTTCTTTCATTAAATTTTAGCTACTGTATTTCTGGTGATTTCATGTCAGCTAGGAAGGACAGGTGTCAGTGTGGAAAGCAGATTCCACAAAAGGACTTGCACGACTTAGGTTTGTTCTGCTTAGGCCTAGACCATGACCATACCACCCACACCATCCATAAGTCCTTTGTCCCCAAAACACTTGGGAGCTGTCTAAGCTTCCCTCAAGGTTTATCTAGAGAAGCAATGCCTTAAGCATTTAACATGTAAAATGGAGGCGACGTCAGGCCCTTCAAATGAGCCACAACCAAAAAAGGAAAAGAATCCTCAGCTTGAAATCCTTGCTGCTCCGTCTCTTCTAGGTGTCCCTCCTGAGGCTAATGTAGGACAGGAGGCTGTCCAGGAAATGGTAGACGTCTACCAGCATGTCCGTGAGGGAATCACGGGCGTCTGATACAGGCAAAAAGAGGGAACCATGGCTCGTTATTACTGAAGGCCCTCATGGCATCACCCAAATCACCATGCAGGAGGATGTGCATATGGACATCGTGTAGTGGAGGCCAACGTTCAAGCCCATCCACCTTCCATCATACGGAAGCTTCTAAGAAAAAGAAAATGAAAACAAAACATGTTGCGCCAGTTCCCCAGGATGAAGCTCTGGATTGACAGTTCTTCTCCCAAGCCCTGTTCAATACCTTCATGGCAATGCATTAGCCTTCAACTACTTATGTTCTTCTGACTGCTTTCTCTCCCTCTGCCCCCTTTAAGAGGAAGTATCTACAGACACTTCCTCAGATGAAGAGGAATCATCAGGTGATGAGTCTTTAGCTTATTCCACCCAAATTGCTTCCCCTCGGGTTATGGTTCACTAGAGGAGCAATCTAATGGCACAGATTCCCCTGGGCAGGACATTACCTTTGGGGAAACTACTTTGAAAATGAAAGTTTTTTTCAAATGGGACTGTTGCCAAATGTCAGAGATACAAATGAGGTATTATGACCTCCTTCAGACGGATTCCCCATCCCCTTCTGCTATCCCCC
>NC_056725.1:1863976874-1863991874 GCF_019279795.1 Protopterus annectens
TTTGCAAAAAGGGATTCTAGGGCCATGTCTTGTGAGCAGCAACTGCAGAGTGTAGAGAGGAAGAACAAAACCTAAGATTCTAGTGTGTCTGTTCGTTGAAAGTCTTTTTACCAAGCTGATAGTTGGGTTCTAATCTGTGCATAGCTTAAATCCTTTCCAAATTAGTATGACCACATTATTAAATGCCATTCTGGATTTTGGACAGTGAAGCCGTGGATATGAATGTCACATCGAGAGAGTTTTGTTACTCCATTTTAGTCACCCTTGATCTTTCTGCAGCTTTTGACATGGTGGATTATGGTATACATTTGTAATGAGTTGGGTCTTAACTGCAGTCTGTCTCTAATTCTCCAGGACTAGTATGTCTCCAGCTGTTTGTGGAGTTTCTAGAGTGTGATATCTGTTAATTAGTCTTCTCTATCATCTTCTGGGTTGTGGAAAGATACTGGCTTCATCTTGGGAATTGTGTTCCCCTTGTACAGACTACAAGCATGTCTTATGACTTGCGTCAACAGTGTACATTTGAAACTCTGTAACTCAGGAGAGCAAATCCTTGAAAAAAAAGCTGTACTGTACCCATCTGTGTACGAGAAGTAATAATTTAAAAGTCTGCACAACTGTAAGGGACTCTAACGCACCTCTCTTGACTCCTGTGCTGTTTATTTTGAGCGGATGGTGGTAAAATTGTGAGTTTTTTATCTGGAATCTGTAATGACAGGTTGACTAAGGAATAGTAACTTGATTAAGTACCTGATTTCACCTTAGGAAATGTTGATGCTTGTTCACAATTTACGATATTTGGACTGCTTCAGCTATTTTTCTTTTTTGCCTTGAGAGTTACATTTCCTGGTTGCATGTAGTACAGACATCTGCAACAGATTTAATATGAATTTTGTAATTTCATCATGTTACTTAAGTACTCCAGGGTCTGTGCTGCCAGTCAGTGTATCTGCATATTGTGTGCGAGATTTTTTGATCAGTGAATTTAGCCCTACATTACTAGGGTCCAGTCTTACCCATGCCATTTGCTTGGCAGGTTTTTGGGTGCTGAAAGTTGCAAAGATCTTTTAGTGCATGAGGCATTCACATTATGCTCCAATATCGGGGGTGGCGAGAGTTAATTCCTCTCCTATAGCAAAATAGCAAGACCCAATTGGAATAGCTGTTGGACTGCTTAACAGGAGTGATCATCTCTCACATTAGGTACTAACGGTATACTATGCCACCAATAAAGAACAATGGCAGCAAGTAAAACCGCTTTGTGTTTGCCTATTCTCCAGCCTGTCAACTGGCCAGGTTTCTCATGTTTTTGCTGTGTCCATCATAATTTTTTTTTTTCTGGCAAATCACTGAAGATTACAGTCGGACAGTAATGCCAGATGTAATGGTTCTTGTTCAGAAAACGCATATCTATGCAAAATCATTTCTGTTAACTTTAAGTAAGAACAAAATGAACCTTCGGAAGGATGACCACTACCAATTGGATAAGGCAAAGTTTAATGTTCCAGAAATGTTCCAAAAACATGAGTCACAGCAGTAAAAGCACATAAGCCACAAAGACATTCTCCTGTTAATATGTTTTCGTCATATAACTGAGTTCATCAGCTGCAATACTCAAAATGGTATTTAAATATAAACACCAATCAAAATCACCACTTAATAAAACAATTAGTAAAATGTAAACCCACAAATACAATAAACTTTTATAAAACCATCATGTAGAAAAGTTTATTTTAAAAAAATGTGTATGTAAAAACACATTTATAATCCTTGCCTGGTGTTGTAAAAAAACTATATAATAGTAAATATTATAAAAACTTAATAAACATTACTTAATGACATTGCTTAAAAATACAAGTACTTCATCTGGTGGCCAATTCCTAAAAATAACATGTTAAGTCTTGCAGCTCTCTGCTTTAATACAGGAGCTATAGACAGTGTTTCATTCATACCTGGGAATTTATTGGCTTCTAACACAATCTGCCAGTATAATTCCCTGTACTCAATATTAAGCTCCTATGGGCCCACCTCGCTTATCTTTGGATATCGCCTATAAAACAAACAAAACAAAAAAAAACAAAGTAAGCATTACAACACATAAAACTATGTATAGGGCATTGTTAGAATTCTTGTTCCTAGTCTCGTACAAGTGTTCATATATTCTTCTGCAGAGCTTTCTATAAGTTTTGCCTATGAAGAAACCACTACAGGTTTTACAAGCCACTAAATATATTACCCCACTAGTTTCACAGGTGGCATACCACTTGCATGTATGTATTCTCTTTCTTGCAATAACAGTTACATTCTCTCCAACACCCACAAATGGGCACTGGGAACAATGGCCACATCTGTATGTACCTTTCTTCTCCCGGCCATACAGATGAATGGCCCCATTTCTTTTTTCTGTAAGGTTTTTAGTGTTCAAACCCTTCCTGAAAATTCCTTTTATAGGTTTCCCAAATATATTTAAATCGGATATAGCAGCAAACCTGCCCCAGTCCTTTTCCGTGAAGTTCCTGATGACTCCAGCTTCCCCATTGTAATTGGTCACAAAAGCCTGTTCAAAATTCCCTTCTTTTACGTTAGTCATTACTGATCTAACCATAGCAACATCATCCTTACCCAATATAGGGGCAAACCTGTCAATTCTTCCCATGCCAACCTCTTCCTGAATATCTCTCAGACGTTGGGAAGGATACCCGCTTTGGAGAAACTACTTTCCAACCTCTGACGTTCTCTAATGATATCCTCGTCCTCGGATGACATCCTACTACTCCTCACTAGTTGTCCTTTGACCAGGCCCTTCTTCTGACTTAAAGGTTGAGCACTTTGTGAAAAAAAAAAAAAAAAAAAAAAAACGTTGGAGTAAGTGTTCTTCCTAAACACAGGTGACTTGAACCTTCCGTATAGTGAAGTCTAGGTAATTTGTACTACAATCTTGTATAGTGTAAGTAAATTGCAAAAAAATCAGTGATACTGGAAATGTATGTGAAACATTAAAAATACTTTTCTTTGGAATCAGTCCAAAAAAGACAAATATCATCAAGATAACATTTGTAAAAATTCTAGCATCAAACATATTCTGATTGAAAAATGTATTTTCTTTCCCACATGGGCAAAACAATGTTGGCATATGTGGGTGCACATTGTGCACCCATTGCCACCCCTTTAGTTTGTCGGAAAAATTCCCCCTTGAAATGGATAAAATTGTTGTTCAACACAAGGACTATAAGGGTTAAGCATACTTGAAAATCATTATTAGATAAACCCCCTGCTTCCACCATGGCTTCTTCCAACCACATCAAACCCAACTCATGTGGAATATTGGAAAAAACATCAACAGTAATGAAAAACGTATTTTTCCTTGTGCAAGTCTGGTTTGATTTGCTTAAGCAGGTCCCATGAATCCCGAAGTGTGTCTTTACATGTCTTCAACTTGAAATCTTAAAAAGGAGCTGTCACAGACCTTCAGCCGAAACTATAGGCCTAAAGGGGGAGATTATCTATGCTCTTGTGCACCTTAGGGATACCAAATATGTTGTGGAATTTTGGTCTTTCATTGTGTAAAAATTTTGGATGAATCCAGATCTATTAATCCTTCCAACAGTAAACCATTAAGTGTCAGAAAAATACTTTTATAAACTAAGTTTATTTCATTGAAAGAAACTCTGGTGTATTTGTTAGTATCACCTAACACAGCCATCATTTTGGACTCGTACATGAAACAAGTCCATAAAAACGGTGGTTGATTTTAATTGTGTAGGATATTTAAACACCATTTTATTTTATTTGAGTATTGCATCTGAATCGGTCTGCTATTACTGCTGTGACTTTTTTGGAACATTAAACTTTGCCTTTTTCCAGTTGGTGGTGGTTGTCCTTCCGAAGGTGCTTTTTGCTTTGTTACAGTTGGATTTTGCACCCTTTCTTCTGTTTTCTTATCAACAATATTTAAAAACAGTCCCTGATTTTTTGAGCCTTTGCCCACCTTCCCTCTTCCATTATTTTAAATTTTGCCAGAATCCTTGAACAAAGATGCTGAGAGGTGTACTACTGTCTGCTTGACAACCCTGAGTGCTTTAACAGCTTTCAAAGCCTTTTCAATGCTGCACTCCTGCACTTTTTTTTCTGTAACTGGGAGTACACAGAGTATATATTCTCCACGCATTTCAGGTCACTAATAGTCTTTTGTTATATGTGATCAGCATGAATGGCTAGATTCACTTCTTGAGCTTCACTTTGGATGCGAGTTTCTTTGCATCCTTGTCTCATAAGCTGATTATGATCAGTGACGTGATCATAATACGTTATGTTTACAGTCTATGGCAGTAAGACACTTGCTCACCAGTTATTTTAACCTTTAGAATACATTAATTTAGTGGCTTTAAAGGAATTCACTGCAGTCAATAGCTTTGAGGTCCATGAAGTCCTAGGTCTTTGATTTTTGTCTTTGACAGATTTGTACACTTCCCTGTAATTGTCTTATGCAGGCTTCTAATGCTTTGTTTTCTTTGTCTTAGTGCTTGCCTGTTTTACTGTTAATTTGTTGCATATGCTTACTTGTTGTAAGCATTCTGAATTTAAATTTTCAAGAGGTGGTTTTAAAAGTACTTGAACAGGTAGGTGAGGGTGTTGCATAGAAGCTGGCTGCAACATTCAGACTTAATTGAGGGACCTTATGCCATCTTTGTTTTTCCAAATGCTTAGGGTTTCTGATATTGTGCAGGAGTGGATCCTATTCCTGAGTTAGGGGATGATTACGTTTCAGGAAATTAGTATTATTTCAGTTTTTGTCTCTCAGTGCCCTCTGTTTACCCAGAATGGTCTCCTTTACCGTGTGTGTGTGTTTTTATTTAGCTCTTATTTTAAAATGTTTTTTAGATGATGATTTATTTTGTGAAGTCACTTTTTTTAAAGGTACTTTTAATTGCATTTTACTATCATCTTGGTATTTGCTGTATAAATTTAAGTTGCAAGCTTGTAAGTTTCTTTTTTTTTTCTTAACTTTTTTCCAGGTATTTTCAAACCTCACATTTGCTATCTGCTGGTTTTAGCAACGCCTGTTGAAATAGTAATTCTCGGAGTCAGTTTCCTTAGTTTGCAAGCAGGTAATAGATTCTTTATTTGCATGCTGTAGTTTGTGATACTGTGTATGTTGCTTCATTTTGTACACTGCTTTAAAATATTAAAATTAAGGGTAAATGCCTTTTCTTAAAGTTGCATCTAGTAATGATGTCCTTCAAGAATGCGACTGCAGTCATAACATATGGGTTGTCCTGCCTCAGGCAGCCCTCGGTCGGCCGGATTCCAAAGTCTGGGTCCGACGTCGGCTGATGTCGCATTTCTCTCCGACGTCAGAGCGGCTGGAGTATATAGGCATCAGCCGACGCCATTTTCTTCAGTCTTTCTTGCCGCGCGGTGCCCGAAGCAGAAGCAGTTCGCAAGTGCCGGTCGGTCAGCTCCTGTATTCTTCGAATCCGAAGTCATCAAAAAAGCTAAGTACCCCGTTGGGGACCTTTCTTGCCTCAGCCGATGTCAGAAATTACTGAAAAAGTTAACAATTGTCTGTCTTGTGGTAAACAAATACCTCATAAGGATTTCCACTCTTACTGTCTTCCTTGCCTTGGCCCAGACCACGACGTCTCGGCCTGTGTCGCCTGTGCTCGCTTCAATAAGCGCACTCTTAGGCACTGGGCGGAGTTCGCTGAAGACTTTTTCGGCGATAAATTTGCTTATACAATGCCGTCGGAACTTCCGACATCGCAGACTCCTAAGAAACAAAAAGACCGGGACCGACATCCTCGGCCCGCGTCTTCCACCGACTCCACACCAAAACCTACCGCGAGTGCTCCGGTTCCCCCTGAGATGGTTATTTCACCGCTCCGAACCGAAGACACCGCTTTACCGACACCTCCAATACCGGAGGCCACACCGACGCCAGTTATAGATTTTCCTCCGGATACTGAAACCGAGGAAATGCCCGAGACCATTGCTGTAGATAAGGTCACTCCTGCATGTGGAGCTGCTAGGCCTCCTATGGCCATGTCTATTAAGGCCTACACACGTGCTAAGGCAGCCAGCAAGACCAAGCACCTTACTGCTAAGGCCTTACCCCAGCCTACTCCTGAAACACAAATCATGACTATGGCCGCAGATTTAATTTCCATGATTAGAGGTTCACAGGCCCATCCTGAGAGAGGATCCCAGCCTCCTCCTGATAAGAGGCCCAGGGTTGAACCCTCTGACCCTATCCCTTCAGATGAAGATTCTGAGGACTCTGTTCACTCTGATGGCCAAGAAGAGCCCTTCCAGACCTATGAGGACTCTGATGCAGAGGATGGCCTCCCCTCCTGAGGATATTTCTTTTGGGGAAGTTCTGCATACCATGAGGGAACATTTTAAGTGGCAAGGCCAGGAATATTCTGTTTCCAGAAAGTGCCTTCGAACCTTCCTTAAAAAGCCCCAACACAGGCCCCTGGCTATACCTCCTGTGCTTGATGTTTTGGATGACCTATACTCTGACTCCAGTGTTACCCCGGATACTATTCCTCCTGCCCCAGCCAAGCCAGACAGATATTATAGGGTCCCAGAAACACATTCTCATTTCTTTAGGGCCCATGCTGTTGATTTAGAAACTATTTCTCAGGGACCTAAAGGGGTTTCAGCATCCACATCCAAAAATCCCTTGCCTTCCAACAGGGAAGCTAGGTCATTAGAGAGATGGGGGAAAAAGGTCTACACATCCACTACTTTATCTATGAGAGCTCTGAATTGCCTCTTTCTTATGTTTCAATATCAGGATTACCTGTTAGATGATTTACAGAAAACATTGGCCTCTCCTGAACCTTTAGACAGGAAGTCTTTGCAGGAAGCTGTACATAATTCTCAGCAAGTCAGCAATCACTTTCTGCAGTGTGGATATGATGCATTGGAAGCTTCATGTAGGGCAGCTATGACAGGGGTGGTCATTCGTAGACATGCATGGTTAAAAGAACAACCTCTACCAGATCATGTTAAGGCAAAACTTCTTGATGCACCTTTGGAAAAGAACAAGCTTTTTGGTACTAATGCTAAAGATGTGTTAAAGTCCATCTAGGAAAAAGCAAAATCAGTTCAGACGGTCAAAGATTTCCTCCAGGTTCAGCCACCCAGATTCAGCAGGAATTGGCCTTCTAAAAACTGGTCCTTTCCTAATCCTGAAAGATTTCAAAGGGGTAAAAACAGGCGAGGCCGAGGAAGAGGTTCTTACAGGGGACGACAGTGGCAACCAGCAAACCAAAGAAGTGACACAGGGGTCTCCCCTGCCCCACAGGGACAATCTCAATGACTTTCCTCTACTTCCGCTGACCAAGGAGCAAATAGAAGCTCCCTTGGGTGGAAAATTATCTCTGTTTTCAGACAATTGGCACAGATTGACAAAGGACAAATGGATTTTGGACATTATAGACCAAGGTTACAGGTTCCACTTTCATACCTTACCAAGAAAACAAGGCATGCCAAACCTACCACAAAACCAGAGGGCAGAGGCTATCGAGCAAATTTCTCTGCTTGCTCAGATCAAAGCAATAGAAAGAGTTCCACAACACGAATAAGGCCAGGGGTTTTACTCAAGACTGTTCCTTGTTCCAAGAAAAGAAACTCAATGGAGACCAATACTGGATTTGTCCGCATTAAACACTTTTCTCATAGTACCAAAGTTCAAAATGCTGACTCTACAGCAACTCCTTCCCATGCTGGGCAAGGGGTCTTGGCTGATTACTCTGGACCTCAAGGAGGCATACCTGCATGTCCCTATCAGACACAGCTGCAGAAGATACCTCAGATTTCTTGCAGGGCCAGAGCATTATCAATTCTCAGCATTGCCATTTGGCTTATCTACTGCCCAGAGTATTTACAAAATGCCTGGCTTCAGTAATTGCTCATTGCAGGCTCCAGGGGATCCAAATTTACCCATACCTGGACGACTGCCTCATACAAGCGGACGACAAATTGATTTTGACAAAAAATTTGAACTATGTCATACAATTGCTACAGGCTCTGGGATACACAGTCAACTTCCAAAAGTCAAGACTTCAGCCATCCCAGCAAATTACCTTCTTAGGAGCCAATCTAGACACAGCCTCTCAAATGGCTTACCTGACAGAAGACAAGCAAGAGAAGTTAACTCATTATTTCAAAGGTTTGGCAAAACTCACCCAGATGACTGCAAGGGGATTCCTACAGGCCCTGTGTTACATGGCATCCTGCATTCTCCTGGTTCCATTAGCAAGACTACACATGAGAAAGCTTCAATGGTACCTAAAAAGCCTATGGTCTCAGCACAGCAACAACCTAGAGACAACCATACCGCTCATTCCATGCCTGCAAAAGGAATTCCTATGGTGGGCCTCGGTAAGCCAGGCAAACACAGGTATGTCATTCAAAAAACCTCAGATAACACAGACCATGACCACAGACTCCTCAGACCTTGGATGGGGGGCGCACATGGAGGGCAGATGTATAGAAGGACAATGGTCTCCAAAGGAAACACATCTGCATATAAACCAGAAGGAAATGCTGGCAGTAATGCATGCCATCGAGGCCTTTCGACAACAACTTCAGCAAGGCCATCTACTGATATGGACAGACAACACCACTGTCATGTGGTACATAAACAAGCAAGGGGGCACCCATTCCTACCCCCTTTGCAGACTGACAATGAATCTTTGGGAAAAATCACTGAGCCTAAACATACAGTTGCAATCCCAGTTTGTTCCAGGCAAAGACAATGTGCTGGCGGACAGCCTAAGCAGGAATTTCATAGATCCACACGAGTGGAGGTTACATCCGAAAATCTTCACACAACTCACCTCGACATGGGGCAGGCCAGAAGTAGACCTATTTGCCTCCCACCTCAACCATCATCTACAAAAATTCTGTTCAAGGACATACCATCCACAAGCTTGGAAAATAGATGCTCTTTCATTCAACTGGAACTTTCTAAAAATCTATGCATTCCCACCTCTGCCACTGATGACCACAGTATTACTAAAGATCAAAGCAGAGAGGCCCAAGGGGATCCTAATAGCTCCAGACTGGCCAAGACAACACTGGTACCCACTACTATGGAGCATATGTCACAACAAAAAGTGGGTCCTTCCCCAATGGCCCCTACTTTTGACTCAGCACAACTTCAAAACAGTGCATCCAAACCTTCAGACACTGCAGCTAACAGCCTGGGAGATCCCATGAATAACCTCAATCTATCTCTCTCCAAGGAAGTCCAGCGGATATTAACAGAAGCTCGAAGACCATCCACCAGAAAGGTTTACTTAGCAAAATGGAAGAGATTCAGAATTTGGAATACCAGCAAGGGACATGATGCATCATTATTGAATATCCCACTCATCCTGGAATATTTGGCAGATATGCTACAGAATGGACTCTCATATTCTTCCATAAAGATACATGCTTCAGCTATCTCAGCTAGATATAACACTGATCCACCTGTGTTTTCACACCCTCTGTTAAGTCAATTCCTCAGGGGAATCAAGAACATTAAGCCGCCAAGAAAGGCTCCAGTGCCAGCTTGGGACCTCAACTTTGTCCTAGAAAAACTGACTCTACCTTCCTTTGAGCCAGCAGCTTCAGTGGACTTAAAATTTTTATCATGGAAGACAGCTTTCCTGTTGGCAATTACCTCAGCAAGAAGGGTTTCGGAACTACAGGCCCTAATGGCAACACCACTGTTCATAATCTTTCACAGAGACAGGGTCTCCTTAAGAACCAACCCTACTTTTATGCCAAAGGTGGTATCTAGGGTTTCTTTAAATCAAGCTATTCACCTGCCTACTTTCTTCCCCAATCCTGAGAGCAAAGGGGAAAGACTGTTGCATACCTTGGACATTCACAGACAACTTTGCTACCACCTGGACAGAACCAAGACCAGTAGGAAGTCTGATCAGCTTTTTGTAGCTTACACCCCTGGAGTACAAGGAAAAGCAATTTCCAAACAGACTATTTCAAAATGGATTGGACATTGCATCAGATTTTGTTATTCCTTCCATGGGAAGAATGTTCCAGCCAATGTCAGACCACACTCCACCAGAGCTACAGCCACCTCTACAGCATTCTTAAGAGGGGTGCCTACAAAAGACATTCTAGAAGCTGCTACATGGAGCTCCGTGCATACATTCTCCAAACACTACAATCTCCCTTTATATTCCAGATCCAGAGCAGGCTTTGCTTGGCAGTCCTGCAGGGTTTGATTGCCACACCATCTCTTTCCTAGAGCATTCCTCCTCCCCCAGCTAAGCTATGGTATTCAACCCATATGTTATGACTGCAGTTGCATTCTTGAAGGACATAGTACAGTTTTGTACCTACCATAAATGTAGATGTCCGATAGATATGCAACTGCAGTCGGATTTTCCCTCCCTCCATACCCCTCTATGCCTTGGGTCCACTCCTATCCCTGTTTCTCTTAGCTGGGGATATCTGTTATGGTGTATCTGTTTATTGCTTACTTATTTGTCTGGAATCCTGTTTTTGTCTTCCAATTTGATTACAGCCTTCCTTGGAGGGCACCTGGCATCTGGGGCAAGAAACACTGAAGAAAATGGCGTCGGCTGATGCTTATATACTCCAGCCGCTCTGACGTCGGAGAGAAATGCGACATCAGCCGACGTCGGACCCAGACTTTGGAATCCGGCCGACCGAGGGCTGCCTGAGACAGGACAACCCATATGTTATGACTGCAGTTGCATATCTATCGGACATCTACATTTATGGTAGGTACAAAACTGTACTTTTTCTCTCACTTTTTATGGTTTTAAAGGCTTAATAGGTCTTTATTTTTACACTGACACTGGGACAGATGTATTTTTGTCAGCTCTTATCTGTGATCCTACCATTGACATGACATGCTTCCTGAAGGTAGAAACTGTTTTCATCTGGGCACTAAAATACAAACTCAATCAAAATGTAAACCGTGACTGTAAAGCTGCTCTTATATGCTGTAAGTGTACTTAATTACTTGCCCCAAAGTAACACAGTAAAACTGTTCCCAGTGTCTCTTATTGGCGTCCAGTATCGTATGTTTAACAGTCCTCCAGCATCATCCACTGATAATGCCTCTGATGTTCATGCGTACTATAAAAGGGTTGTTGCAACTTTCTCTCGATTTTCTTTCCTGCTACAGAACAGATATTTCTTAGTGTCCATGATTTCTATTCTCGACATAAGTTTACTTTTAGTTCTCACAGGCAAACCTGTAAAAGTGTTCTAACCCAGAACACTGAAATGCTGTGCATTACACACATGTAAAGCACCTTTTTGTTTGGCTCTGGATCCATGCTATTAGTCATTGTCGAAGCAGTAATATGTTCAGTTTAATAAAGCTAAGAAGTAAAGCAACACACTGATAGGCACACCTGTTAAAATGGTTCCTTCACCAGTTTTATCCTCCATGCTAAAAAAAACATTGGTAGAGAATGATGGTCACTAGCACTAAAGATTTTTTTCTTCTTGAACTGTCCTCCTGGTCAGTGAGGGCTTCATCACCATATTCAGACCTGGCGTATGCTGTTTAAATTTCAACTCTGCGTTCTCACTCTGTCTGTCTCTCTCTCTCACATAGAAATGGATAACTGGTGCCAGAGCCATGGCCTTAAGCTAAATGCCAAAAAATGTATAGTCATACCCTTTGGGAAAAACAAGGTAACCCCTAATTACCACATAGGTGATAATCCATTAAACACGGAAGAAGTTATCAGGGACCTGGGGACCCAAGTTGACAGTAACCTCTCTTTTGACACTCACATTGCCAAAGTGGTTAGGAAGACCTTCTACATTGCCCACCTGATCATGAAGGGATTCACATCCAGATCAGGAGAGGTCATTGTACCCCTGTACTCTTCACTTATCAGACCAATGATTGAGTACAACGCCCCATTCGAATGTACCTTACCCGACACCTGCAGCAGTTGGAAAGACCCCAAAAGTTCCTCACCAAAAGGATAAAGGCTCAAACATATGTCATACGATGCCCGACTGAAGAAACTCCAGCTCTATTCAGTCGCATACCGCCTGCTCAGAGGTGATCTGTGCCTGACATACAAGGCCATGTCCAACCCGGAATTAATGGACATGCTCCACCTCAAAAAATCCAAATCCACCAGAGCCACGAGAGCAAGAGACTTAAACCTCAACACGGATATAAATAGGACGTGCTGGAGGGACAGATTCATCACCCAGAGACTCCCTACACTATGGAACAGAATCCCAGTCCATGTGAGGCAGAGCCCCTCACTGACTCTGTTCAAGAGAAATCTTGACGAGTGGATGGGAGATCGTAGGTTTACCCCGGGAATCATCTCTGTATCACTGCTGGACAGAGGCGCAGCAAATTAATGGGTATAGTATTCTCATCCTAAGGGGGTGGTGAAAGCCACACACACTCTAGCTAGGCTTATAAATGCCCTAGGGCAGATAGCCTAGTATGAACCTATGAAACCTATTCCCATACTTACACTCACTTACACACACACACAAGCATCCTTAACCTACTGATGTAAAAGTAGTGTGTGTGTGTGTCTCATTGAGCCATTCTTAATTATCAAAACAAATGAGCAAATGTGATAGTCGTAGATTGGCAGAACCTGAGCAATCAGTGTAATGATAAATTGAATAATTAAGAATTTGTGTAAGTATAATGCATGAAGAAAAATCTTTTTCTCTTTTATGACCATGTGTAATTAGTCTGTTACTCGCATGTGGAGCTTTTCTCCCCGGGCCTCCACTGAAAATGGGCATGCATCCAGTCGGATTCTCCCGGTTAACAAATGTAAAATAAATATGTGAAGTTAATAAAGGTGTTAAAATAAAAATTACAGTAGTAGATAGTTTAGTTGTAGTGGAGTGCCTGTACATTTATAAATAGTAATAATAACATTATGATGTGTGGATAATGAAAGTCATTTACTGAATGGCCCAAATGGCACTTTGAGAAGCCACACTGGTATATGCTAAGCTGCCTAGCCAACAAGTCTAATCAGTCCTTTATCTTAGCAGTAGCTGGCTGTGTTAGTCCTGGAATAATGTCCTCTGTGGCCAGTATTCATGTTAAGGAGAAGTGCTGACTTAATTATTAATTTCTTTGTTTTAAATTTTGACTTTAGGCTCAACAAACCTTAATGACAGCATGTCTGGAGGAATGCAGCTGCTCCCAGATCCCCTTTATTCTATTTCTACAGACAACACGTATCTGCTTTCTGTCACCTCTACTGCCAAGGGGCGCATTTTCTTAGCTGGCAAAGATGGCTGCTTGTATGAAGTTGTGTACCAGGTGAGTACTCATGGTATAATAGTCAAATACATTGGAGAGCATTGTTTTGTAGTTAATCCATTTAAGCATCACTCTTCTGATTCACCTTGGGTGTGCTGAAAGTTTGTTTACTGTCTCCCGAAATTAAGTTGAAGATAACTATGAAACAAATGGCAACCAGAGAAACAGGTTTACAAAACAAGCATCCAACGGATGTAGCAGTTTGATGCATCAGCTGTGTGTGCGTGCGTATTTGCTTGTGCCACATCCGTTTAATTTTGTTGGCTCCACACCATGCAGTCTGAGATTAATTCATGTGGGGCATTTTGAAATACAGTGCCATATTACTGTTCTGTTTGCTAATGTAAAGGTCTACATAAGGGGCATTTCTTTAACTAGTTCTGCACTTTAATCTGCATTACTTAAAAGTACTGTAGACTTATGAACTTAAGTGTGCATAAGCCAACAGGTTTGATTTTTTTACTGTTATCCTTCAACTTGGACAAAACTTTTAAAGTAGTAGTGTTCTTAACTTGGAATGCATTTGTTTTGTCTCTGTTTTTAGATCGGTGTTACATAGTTAATAGTCACCCATTACCAGTCTGTTTATCTGGAGTGGGCATCTTCGTGCCATCATTTCAAGGATAATTTCATGATGTCATGATTTTAGAAGTGATGCTAATACTACTTTTATGTATATGTTTTTGGTAGGGTGGCAGCTGTGCTTATCTAAGGGATTACTGTGACACTGAAATGTTTATCCCACCCATAGTTAGATGTTCTGTTGTTTTAGATCTGGAGCACAATTCACCTGCTTCCTCAGTTTGCTTGGATGTTTTTTTTTTTTAGCAAACCTTTGATGTATGACTTTCTCATGGCAAATATATTTGCAGTGACTATCAATGTGTAGACAAAAATGTGTGAAGATTCATAGTGTCCCATAAAACATTGTGTTTTAAACTTGCCTGCTAGTAGAGCATTCCTTCATATGCTTTGTTTCCAGCCAGTCCAGTGCACTTAAGCAATGGCGGTGTGTTCTTAGCAGACCTGAAGTCTTTGCGACTAACATGTAGTGTTCCATCTCTGTGTCATCTAAGTAAGTAAGCCAGAGATGTATCCCTTCCACAGAGTGAGCAGACCAACAATGGCCATTTAATCGTATTTTCCGCAACCCTCTTCCTCAAGCTGCTGAGATGCTAATAATTCTCAGAATGTCTGAGGTTTCATCCTTCTGTGGTAGAAAGCTAGGTAATTTTTTTTTCACCTTTTTTGGGGGCGAACGTTTTGTTTCCTGACTTAAGCTTAGGATGTCCTTAGTATCGAGACTGAGCTGGCACACTTGTCCCCCCCCCCCCCCCTTAAAACAGCAACATTATGTAAGCTGCTTGACTTGAAGAGCATTTTGGTAGTGTCCTTAGTGTAGAGAGGCAACATAGCTCACTGGGATGATGTCTGGCCCTAATGAAATTGGACTAGAATGGCAGAGGCTCTACCTGTAGATCGTTCTCCAGCATGATGAATTATTCTGCAGCAGTGATCCTTGTATTCAGACATTTACTGGCAGGGTTAATTTACTTGTGCAGCTATACCTCAACCTGTCTTCTCCAGAAGAGGAAAGGCTAGAAGTCACCAGTCTCTTTCAGGTAGGTTATTGAATACATTATCTTTTGTCTTCTGGCGTTCACCACTTTTCAAAA